>NC_058132.1:572582273-572669786 GCF_016433145.1 Gracilinanus agilis
AAAAAACACCTCATGAACTGTTCTATAATGGTTCCCCTATGTTATATCAAATAGTTGGTATTCTTGTTACTTTGTGAGATAAACTGAGTGGTTTCTAGATGTCTCTTTCCATAGTATGCTGGGCTTGGAAGTATTTCTCAAAAATTCAGCATCTCAGTCCATACAGATATGTCCTCCAAAAACAGCTTGGTTTAGGACTCAGTAATTGTGCTGGAATATTTCTTTTCACAACCAACATAACCCCTTGCAAAGTATTGGAGGAGAAAGTAACTTGGCAAAGAGACTTGAACAATGATAATAAGGATTAAATCATATGACCAAAGAAGAATTACATATTGAATGTAAAAATATACTCTAGAATAAGATTTGGAGTTCAGTCATAGGCAGAGAAGACTAAGGGATATTGTAGCTTTGATTGGTACTATATATCCTGGTCTTTTATCTGTCATCAAGTGGCTGGCTAGTTGAATAACTGGAAAGTGTATAGGTTGGCTTAAAAAGTTTTATTTTATGACAATTGGGCCTGTTTTTTTAAACTTGCATTTTTTTAAACACAGCAGGAAAGAAAGGAAATAGTAGGATTGATTATTGGTTCTTGAAAATTATAGATATAAATTAATTTTCCCTATGAGATGTTGTGGAAAAATAAACACACAGCAGACAATTTGAAAACTGCATGATTTTTCTTCTGGTTTTATGAAAATAATAGTGAGGCTAATGGTGTTTAAACATCTTTATATTGACATATGTGCTTTTATTTTATTTTTACAAATGTGCTTCTATGTGACATGATGATTTTTCAGATAATTACTTATTATTGATGAACAACATAATTATTCTTCTAGCAAATGCATGTATAATTTAGCCCTGCTTATGTTCACACAGCTGCTACTATTGAAATATCATGCATGTTTTTATTGCTGTTTTAATATTTCTTCATGTTTTTCATAGATAGGGATATCCACTTACCCCTCTTTTTTTATCCTCTATGTCTCTGTCTTTTTCTCTGTATCTGTCTCTGTCTTTCTCTTTTTTTGAAGTAATGTGCCACTGTTTCACATAATGAAAAGCTGTCTAGTTATATTGTGAGGATGAATTGCTCTAAACCACACTCTGTGGAAGGAAGGCTTTGCTTAAAAGTTATTTTTCTACTTCAAATAAATGATGCTTAGATGGCTATTTAACTTACCCTAAGAGTAAGATAATTTGGGTTTTAACTTTTTTTTAAATTGAAGTAACATTATTATTTCCAGAATTAAAACACAGATATATATCCATAACTATTTGTGTGTGTGTAAAACATAAAATATATAACATACGTTAAATAAATTATATATAATATACATATAGACTGAGAAACATACACTCATGTAATTTATTTATTTTTAATTAATTAATTTGTTACATTAAAAGATAATTCTCTTTCCTGTGAGGACTGAAAAGAAAAAAATATCTGACTCTCTGATCTCTTTATAAAACTTTATTCAAAGAAAAGAAAACCAAAAACCACTGAAGTTCTCTAGCTAAAATTAACTAGAGGCCCCCTCCCACTGAATCTTCTCAGATTCAAAAGCCTTTTCCAGTGAAGGATTGGTCCTTATATAGACCAATCCCATGCGCCAAAGTAGGGGAGGGCATTGCCTTTCCCATGAACAGGATTGGTCCAATTCAGGACCAATCCCATGTCAGAAAATAGGAGGTGTGGTCCCTTCCCTAGAATGGAATTGGTCCACTTAAAACAAACCTCACATCAGGAAGTAGAAGGGATGAACCCCTGGGGCATGCTAGGAGAGTTAGTTCCCCCTGCAGGCACAAATCCCATATGTCCTATCCTATCCCAATTAGCAAAGTCATCATTCGTCAAAAAGATATATATATATACATATATATATGTATATATATATAACAAGGTCTTTATTATATCTGTTTCTCAGTTTCCTTTTCTTTTCTGGAGGTAGACATTTTATATATGCATATATATATATATAATTTTAAAAATTCCTAGGGAAAAAACAGTTAATTAGACCTATAAGACATTCCGGTGTTTAATTTTGTACTTTCTCTTTGTTCAAATCCCATAGTCCTCAAAATACCTGCTTATAATCACTCATCTAACCTTATGAGATAGCAAATAAAACAAAATTTCTCAATTCTATTTTAAGTTCTAGTATTAAAATTTTGTATGTAATGCCCTCTATGATAAATGGTTAAGGAAAGGTCTTTTGACAATGCCTTAGTAATAAGATGCTTTTTGTTTTAGTTTTTCCTACAAACATCATCACATTAATTTTATATAATTGTATTTTTCCCAACAACTTATGCTCTAAATTTTTGCAAAAAAAAAAAAAAACCAACAAAGTTAATTTTAAAGTATAAGCAAATGGTTATCTAAGAAAATTCTTATAATTTTTATATCCCACTTATCTCTCATTAGGAGACTTAAATGTATGACCATTTAGAGTTATTTTTGGATGTAAGGGCATGAATAAGTTTAGTAATATTGGGGTATTATTAATGTTCTCCTGTTAATCATATAAAATATAATTTCTAGTCAATTTAATCCAGAAGGAAACAGTTTTCTTACTGTAATGCGCATTTAACTTAATTACTACATTTTTTTTTCCTGGAGATCTGACAATTTACCTATCTGGTAAACATTTTTTTAAACATTTACATTCTATCTTAGAATCAATATTATGTATCAGTTCCAAGACACAAGAGCAGTAAGGACGAGGCAATTGGGATTAAATGACTTGCTCATGATCACACAGCATGGAAATATCTGAAGACACATTTGAACCCAGGATGTCCCACTTCTAGATCTCACTCTTTATCCATTGAGAGACCTACCTACTCTGAGTTCATTGCATTGAATTACCATAGGGAAAGGAATTGAATCTGTTACTTCACTGAGGAACTCCCAAAATTCTCCCTACCAATTCAAATCAGTTTTGTAGGGTGTTGCCTATGTGGTTTTTTTTTTTTGACAGAGAACATAGGGAGTTAAAGCTTAATCTAATAAAGACTATTATCATTTTTTCCTAAAAAGTACTGCTATCCATTTATATGAATTATTTAAGGCATCTTCAGAATTCGAATGAGAAACATTTAGGTCTGAAGATAGATTACATTAGACTTGGGATAAAAGGAATGTTTTTTGATTCCCACACGGTTCAGTTGATATAGTGAAAGGATGTGATCATAGATGATATGGTATTAATATGTGATAAAGACATTAACAGCACCATCTGTGTTTTTATCAAGGATGTGATGACATCGGCAGGACTAGAGGAAAAAAGAGGCAAATCTCCCTTCTTTAGATTGAAATTTCTGAAATTGAGATATTATAAATACTGAATACCTATACTATGTAGTAAAATACAGATGATATCAACCAACCCTTGAACAAAATATGTATTAAATATACCCTCAATCAAATCTGCTTGATTTGTCTATTATACTCCTGATCAAAAATTGCCAATACATGATTCTTACCAATCCCTAATTGTTACAACCAATAGGTCTATACCTCAAGAATTTAAGATTTCATTAGGGCTAGTAGTCCTTCTACCACTGTATCATAGTAGTCACAGAGATCAAAATTTCATTAGGACTTAGCAAAGAATAGAGATAGAGATAGGGACAGGTTCTCTGATTTAACTGGTATAGGGAACTTAGAGAAAATGAAATTTCTTCTACTATTGTATATTTATAAATGTTCTGCAATTTCATCTTAGAGATGTGCTTAGAACTCTTAGAAGATAAAAAAATTAATGAAGGTCAAAAAGCCAATACACATCAGAATCAGAACTTCAATCCAGCTAGGCCCTTTAGCAACTATGACAAGATATTCCTCATATTTTCAAATTTTAAGAATAAAAATAACTGTAGTCAAGTGAAAATTGCATAATTAGGTCATACTCAAAGATGAAATAAGAGACAAGCCAGCAAAATACTTAGAAATATCCAAATATAAAATTCCTAGAATACTGCCTAGGGGCATCTAGCCCAAATTTTAAACATTCATTGAATTCTGTATATATTCACAAAAAATATAGTTCATATAAGAGGCATGGATCTAATGCCAGCACCCCTTCTAGTTCAGGTTCAAAGATGTATAAAATTAGGCACTCCCAAATCACTGGAAATTTAATACCATATTTACGTTGTCCTGAAATAGCAAAGATATGCAATAAGAATGCAATGAAGCTTTCCTTCTAAAGGTGTTACTTTAGCACTCCAATGTAACCTAAGTGGGTTTCAGAGATCCATCAAACCCTAATATTCATTTGTTAAAAAAATAAAAATAAACAATAAAATTAATAGTAAGAAATTCATTGAGTTAAACAAAAATGAGTCATTTGTTTCATTATATAAAGCTTACTGGTGGTGAATGATTAATATTTTCCCTTTAAACAATGTTTTATTGTTATTATTAAAATTTATGGAAACTCAATGTTTCAAGAAATCCTAATAGAGATTATCAGGATGCATTGTGGGAAGATAATGAAGTAGGATATGAAGCTTTCTCATGCTCCTAATATCCTTCACAAATAACCAAAAATACTTCCATAGAATCAATGCAGAAAGCAGCAAAAACAGATAGGAGTGAGGAGTGAAGCTCAAAGCCTGGGCTAAATAGAGAGAAAGGTTTCTAACTTCCCTGGCCTCAGTACCACCACTATTAGCTCTTGGGACAGGAACAGAGCAGAGTGGAATCAACATTGCAACCCAGAAGGGCAGGATTGGCAACCTTACATTGTTTGCTGAACCCTAGAACTTGCATTCCCCCTGGATACCAATGGATTCCTCAGGCAGAAGGCCCTGGAAGTGGCCTCAGACCCAGAGACTGCTGTCCCACAGCTAGGGATTAAAGGAGTGGATATGATGGGGTCTGTGGGCACCAGGCCCTGAGGGCAAGAGATCAAGCCTCATTGCTAGTGAACCAGAGACTTTAGAGGTCAAAGGAATGTGGACTGAATACCTGTTCTGTCCTAGGCTGTGGCAGTAGGAAAGGAAGAATGATAAAGGAGTGTACACCTGTGAGTGTGGTTGCTGAGGGTTGATTCATCACCTATGATCACTCACAGTGCAGTTCAGTTTCTGGTTCTTGTCACATGAAGAGGTGGACTGGCTGCTTGCAGTAACAGTAGCAAAACCATCTGTGAGTTCTGATCAGAAGACCTGAAATCATTCATAGATTGTGGTTTGAGCAGGGACCAAGATTACATCAGACTCTTGACTATAAAAAACTGAAATAAATAGATAGAACCCAGGTAAAAACAAATGCAACCCCCTCTCCCCACCCAAAACCTGAGGTAACCTACCCCAGAAAAATAAGAATACTAGGAATCCAATAAAAAAGATAATAATTAAATCTATTGATCTGGCCACTAAATTTTTTAAAAATAATTAAACAAATAAAAATAGCAAACAGAAAGAACCCAACTACTGATAACTATTATGGTGACAGAAAAGATCATGGCTCAAAATCAGAAATAGTGGAAAAAAACATCTACTTCAAAAAAAGCAAAGAAACCTAATAAATGACCAGAAGCTCAAAAAGAGATTTTGAAAGAACTTTAAAAAGTTCTCCAAAACAAAATGAGAAAAGTTGACAAAAAATTAGAAGAAAAAAATGAACAATAAAAGAAAATCAAGAAAATTATGAAAGATTACACAAATGGAAAAATGAGATCTAGAAACTCATTGAAGAAAATAATGTATTACAAAGTAGAATTGGACAAGGAAAAGCTACTACTTTCCTAACACAACAAGACACTGAGCTGGGATCAAGGGGAGACAAGATAAGAATTGTCAGAGTCCTGGAAGCTTATCACAAAAAAATAGGGATTCAGACACCATACTCCAAGAGATCATTAAGCAACACTGCTCAGAACCTCTAGAACTAGAGGGTAAAATAGACGTTCAAGGAATCCATCAATCACCACCACAAAGAGACCCAAAGATGAAAATGCACAGGAACATCATTGCAAAGTGCCATAGCTCCAAAGTTAAAGGAGAAAATACTACAATAAACAAGAAAAAAACTATTTAAATACTAAGGAGCTACAGTTAGAATAACACAAGATTTATCAGCTACAATATTAAAGGAACATAGAACATGGAACACAACATTTTGTAGAGCAAAACAACTGGAATTACAAACAAAAGTAATATCCAGCAAAGATGAGCATAATTATAATAGGTAAAACATGTAAATTTAACAAATTAAAGGATTTTCAATTATTCCTGGGGAAAAACCCATAACTCAGAAGACATTTTTTATGTATAAGAAAAATACAAAATTATTATAAGAAACCCAAAAGTTCAAATTGTTTGATTCCCATATGGGAAAATGTTATCTATGGCTCCTGGGAATAGCATTACTGCATGAGCATTTTGAAGGGGCATATATGAATAGAAGGCCAAAAGTCGAAGTGAATCCAATAGTTTAATCCAAATTGATAGTGGAATAGATCAGGAGCAAGTAGGATGGAATGGCTACCTCATACAGAGGAGGAATTAATGGAAGAGCTGCCATGAAAGAGGGGTTGGAGGGCTGGTAGTACTAAAAGCCTATTTTCATCATATCTGGGATAAGGGGAGAATAGCATACACAATTCGAAGAGAAAACTTTTTTTTTAGTGTAAATAGAAACAAGAAGGAAGGGAGATGGCAAATGGGAGGGAATGGGAAGGTGAATACATATAAAGAGATAGGTGGGTAAGATGAAGGGATAGGGAGGAACTCAGGAAAAGATAGAGGAGTACTTTTAGAATCAAGCTTATATTAAGAAGTAGGAGGGAGCATTTGGAATAAAGAATGCATTTAGGAAAGATGGATAGGATAAAAATTTAAAAGTAAGAGGAGGGACAATGGAAAGACCTTTTGAAAGATGAGACAATTTGTAAGTAAGAAGGCAAAAGGAGAAGATAAGGGAGGATTATTAGGAAGGAGTATGAATTGGAGAGAAAATTGGACATCTGAGGAGGGACATGATAGGAAAAAAAATGAAGAAGGGGATAAACAGTGAGGAGGAATGGAGTAGATTGAAATGCATAACTAGTAACCATGACATTGAGTATAACTGAATGAATTCACCATTGGGAAGGAAATAGATAGCAGAAAGGATCAATTACCCAGCCCTGACAATATCCTGTTCACAAGAAAGATACTGATAATGAGAAAACTAAGAGTGAAGGTGAGAGTCCGGAGTAAAATATACTATACCTCAGCTGTTCTGAAGAGCTCAGGGGTAGCAGTCAAGATCTTTGACAGAGCTGAGACTAAGGCAGGCCTCCTGAAAAGTTTAGCTAAACCAGTTGAATCCAGTATACCAGCAAAGGATTGATAAAAGAAAAGATGTTACCTCAGGGCAGAATAGCCCAAACACTCTGGTTCAGTAAATCAACAGAGGGGCAAGTCTATATAGTCCTTAGGGTGGAAGAAAAAAAAGTAAATAAAATGAGTAAACAAGAGAGGGGGGGAAATCTATAATTGAAAGCTATAGGGGTTAGGACCAGAGAACAGAACCAATGGATGAGGACAAGATAAAGGAAAGATCAAGTAAAACCTCAAAAAAAATTAAGGAAATTGGATACAGGCTATGGAAGAGCTCAAAAAGGAATTTAAATATCAAATAAGACAGGTTAAATAAAAGTGACAAAAGGAAAATAGTAGCCTAAAAATCAAAATAGGTCATCTGGAAAGAGAGGAACAGGCATTGACACCCAGAATTGACCTACTAGAAAATGACACACAAAAGTGGAAGAACAGAAGTAAGACTTGAAAGGAAGAATGGACTAAAAGGAAAAGGAGAATGTAAAGGCTGTGGAAGAAATTCAGATCTTTAAAAAGTATAATTAGGAAATTAGAAACTAATGACCTCATGAGATACCAAGATATATTAAAACAACTTCAAAAGAATGAAAACATTGAGGATGATATGAGACACATTATTGAGAAAACAACTGACCTGGAAAATAGGTCCAGGAGAGACAATTTACAAATCATTGAACTACCTGAAAACCATGACCAAAAAATCCTAGACATCACAGTACAGGAAATTATCCAGGAAAACTCCCTGAAATCCTTGAACATGAGGGTAAAATAGAGACTGAAAAAACCCACAGAACATCTTCAACATTAACTCTCCAATTGACAAGTTCCAGGAATGTCATAGTCAAACTCAAGAACTCCCAGGCTAATGAAAAGGTACTGAAAGCTGCTAGAAAGAAACAATTCAGATATCATGAAACGACAATTAGGATTATGCAGGATCTGGCAGTATCTACTCTGAAGGACCAAAAGACATGGAATATGATATTCCAGAAGGTAAGGAAACTAGGTCTACAACCAAGAATCAACTACCCAGAAAAAATTAACTATATTCTTTCAGTGGAAAGTATGATAATTTAATAAAATAGATTTCCAATCATTTCTTAAAAAAAAGACCAGACCTAAACATGAAATTTGATGCCCAAATACAGAACTCAAAAAAATAAAATAAAATAAAATACTAAATAAGAAAGAGAAGAAATTTAAGGGCTTCAATAAGGTCAAATGTCATGTATTCTTATATGGAAAGTTGATATTTGTAACTCTTAAAGAACGTTATTATTATCATAATAGCTAAAATACATAGAGTGCACTGGAATTGGCTCAGAGAGTGAAGAACAGTCAGATCCATTGCGGTACAAAATTGTTTCTTGCCCTATAGAGAAGTAGAAGGGTAATAAGAAAAGGGGTAGTGGGAGGGGAGTAACATAAGGGAGGGAAAGGTTGGGAGCATTCAAAAAGCCCTATAGTGAAAGGGGAATAAGAAGGGAAGTGGTGGAAAGAGGAGTAATATAAGGGAGGGGAAAGAGGGGAGACTGACTAAAATTAAAGGGGAGGGTAAGAGAGAATGGAGAAAGGTTTGTATGAAAGGAAGAAGTCAAAATGGAGAGGAATACACAGATTGTGGACATAACTGCAAATGTGAATGGTATGAACTCATCCATAAAATGGAAGAGGATACAAGAATGGATTAAAAATAAGATTCCTACCATATCTTGTCTACAAAAAACAGGTAGATATAAACAGGGTAAAGGTAAGATGCTGAAGCAGAATCTATTGGATTACAACAGAAACAAAGAAGGCAGGAATAGCAATCATGATCTTAGAGAAAGCTAAAGAAAAAAGAAAGAGATTTGATTAAAAGAGATTAAGAAGGAAATTATATCTTGATAAAAGGCAGCATGAATAATGAAGAAATATCACTACTTAACATATATGCACCAAATGGTATAGCATCCAGATTTTTAAAGGACAAACTAAAGGAGCTTAAGGAAGAAATAGATAGTAAAGCCATAGTAGTAGGGAATCTCAACTTTCCTTTCTCAGAACTAGATAAATCAAACCAATATATAAGAAAGAAGTAAGGGAACTGAATGAAGTATTGGAAAAATTAGAGGTAATAGATATCTGGAAAAAACTGAATAGGGATTAAAAGATAAATCTTCTTTTCAACAACACATGGTATGTATACAAATATTAACCATGTACTAAGGCATAAAAACTTTGTAAATATATGTAGCAAATCAGAAGTAATAAATGCATTTTTCTGACCATAATGCAATAAAAATAATAATTAATAAGGGTTCACAGAGGGGCAAATTTAAATTTAATTGGAAACTTAATAATCTAGTTCTTCAAAACTGGTGGATCGAAGAACAAATCAAAGAAGCAATTACTGATTTCATTGAGGAGAATGAAAATGAGGAAACAACATATTAAAATTTATGTGATATAGCCAGAGCAGTATTCAGGGGAAAATTTATATCCAAAGTGCCTATATCAACAAAATAGAGAAGGAGAAAATCAATGAATTGGGCTTACAATTTAAAAAGCTAGAAAGAGAAAAATTTAAAATCAGAAATCCAAAAAAATAATAGAAGAAATTAATAAAATTTTAATTAACAGAACTTTTGATCTAATAAGATTAGGAGCTACAACTTTGAAAAAAACAAATAAAATAAAATACTGGTTCATCTAATAAAAAGAAAGAAGAGAATCAAATTAACAGTATCAAAGATGAAAAGGGTGATTTACCCTCTAAAGAAGAGGAAATTAAGGTAATTATTAAGAACTATTTTGTCCAATTATATGGCAATAAATATGACAATCTAGGTGAAATGGATGAATATTTACAAAAATATAAATTGCCTAGATTAACAAAAGAGGAAATAGAATACTTAAATAATCCCATCTCAGAAAAAGAAATTGAAGAAGCCATCAAGGAACTTCCTAAAACCATGAGCAAGTATGATTTGTAAAAGGGATAAGCTATAAGCCTTCCCAATAAGATCAGGAGTCAAACATGGGTGCCCATTATCAACATTATTATCTAATATATTGTTAGAAATATTACAAATAGCAATAAGAGAAGAAAAATGATAGAAGAAGAAGGAATCAGAATGGTCAAGGATAAAATTCTCTTTTCCAGATGATATGATGATATATGTGGAAAAGTCTAGGAACTGAAATGAAAAGTTCATTGAAACTATCAATAATTTTAGTAAAGTAGCAGGTTATAAAATAAAAGCACATGAGTCATTAGCATTTTTATATATTGCTAACAAACTTCTTCAAGAAGAGATAGAAAGAGACCCTCTTAAAATAACCACAGATAGAATAAAATACCTGGGAGTATATCTATTTAACAATTCAAATTGGTTCTGCCAATGGATGTAAGGGTAAAAATGGGTTTGACAAATACAAAAGTTCAAAAAGATAAGACTGTGTTTGCCATTTATAAAATAATTAACTGTTAAGTCAAAAGAGCTATTAGTAGCTTTTAACAATTTAATATAATGTAAATATAGTTAAAGAGAAATGTAGGAGAGAAGTAGAAAATACAGCCTAGCTAAATACCCTATAATTGCTGTTCGAAGAAGTCCAGCTCACCACCTGTCAAGGGCTCCCTCAAGTCCTAATCTCCATGTGGACTCATGGTAGTCTCTTCTGCTAGAAGTGTCTGTGGTGTATTTAGCATGGGTTCCATCAAGACGAGCCTCTTCTTTCAGCTCCAGTCACTCACCCAGCAAGCCTCTCCAGCTCAGCAATCTCCAGCCCAGAAAGAACTCCACAATAAAGTTCTCTCCCAAAAGACCGGGAATCCTTCACAAGAAAGTTCTTTCTCAAAATAACAGGAATGAATGAATCTTCTTTTGGGTCTCTGCTTTTATGCCCCTTTTTCCAAGTTTCTTCCTGTCTCTCCCCCTCTTCACAGTAATGAATCACAGCCTTTCAATTTGCCTAGCACTGCAGTGCTTATGGCCTTTGGCAGTGAGAACTTTTCTGTTAGTGATTTATTCAATGTTAAGTAGGGGTACTTTTATTTTAAGTTCTTGATTGATTAACTCAAAATAGATAAAGATAATTTTAATTCTCTCTTCACACCTACTAAAACAAATGTAGAAACTTTATGAATATAATTATAAAATATTTTTACACAAATAAAGTCATATCTTAATAATTGGAGAAATATTAATTCTTCATGGATGGACAGAGCCTATGTAATTAAAATGACAATCCTGCCTGAACTAATCTATTTATTCAATGCCATCCTAATCAAAATTATGGACAGAAAAAAATTTATTGGGAAGTACAAAAAATATAAGAATAGTAAAAGACCCAATAAAAATGCAAAGGAAGGTTTAGCAGTACCAGATTTCAAACTCTATTTTAAAGTAGTAATTATTTAAACTATCTGGTATTGGCTAGGAAGTAGAAAGGTAGATCAATAGAACAGAACTCATAAACTACAAACAGTAGTAAAAGAATACAGTAACCCTGTGTTTGACAAAAATATTGATTCAGGCTATTGGGGCAGTAAATCATTATTTGGTAAAAACTGCCAGGACAACTAGAAAGCAGATTGGCAGAAAGTAAGTATCTGTTATTCCATTCACTAAGATAAGATTAAAGGTTGCAACATCTATACATAACTTTAGTACATGGAACATAATACTTATCAGATTTATGGATAGTAGAGGAATTTGTGAGTAAACAAGAGATGGAGAGCATTGTGAGACATAAAATGGATAATTTTAAGTACATTAAATGAAAAATTTTAAAAATGTTGCCAAATAAAAATGTTGCCAAGTTTAGAAGGAAAGCAGAAAATGGAGTGGGGGGGGGGCGGTTCATAGACAGTCACTCATATAGAGGTCTCATATCAGAAAATACATAGAGAACTTTGTCAAATTTATGAGAACAAGAGCCATCTCCAAATTGATAAATGGTCAAAATATATGAACACAATTTTCAGATGAAGAAATCAAAATCATGGATAAGTATGTGAAAAAAATGCTCTAAGTCACTACTTATTAGGGAAATGCAAACCAAAGCAGTTCTGAGGTATCTTACACCTATCAGATTAGCTATAATGACCAAAGGGAAAAATGACAAATATGGAATAGGATATGAAAAAGTGGGGACATTAACACACTCTTGGTGGAAATGTGAACTGATCCAAACACTTTGGAGAGTAATTTAAAATTATGGTCAGAGGGATACACCAATATGTATACCTTTATACCCAGCAATAACATTGCTGAATCTATTTCCCAAAGAGATAAGAGAAAAAAGAAAAGAACTGATATGTTTCAAAGTATTTACAGCAGCTATCTTTGTGGTGACAAAATGCTGAAAAGAAGAAGAAGTCCATCAATTAGGGAATGTCTAAACAAACTGTGATATATGATTCTGATGGAATATTACTGCGCTGTAAGAAACAATGAGCAGATTATTTTTAAAAACACAGAAAGATGTACATGAGTTAATGAAGAGTAAAGTAAATACAACCAAGAAAACATATATGCAGCTATAAGTTTAATATTTTGGGGAAAAACTTGTGAATATTTACTTCCAGAGAATAAACTGAAAAAGGATATATATATATATATAATCTGTTTGCCAGATGATGCTTTCCTTGTTTTGGAGAGGTGATGGAGGGACCGAGACACCCAGAATTAAATTGTACTGATAAAATTAATAAATATTTAAAAAATCTATAACCCTCCAAGATTCTAGGGAAGAATTCAATAACTCTAGAGGAGTGGTTTTTATTTTATTTTATTTTATTTTTATCCTGACTTTGTGGGATGAAGGCCAGAAGCTACAAGAAAGTTGAGATTAGACAAACTGCAAGGATACATTCTGCCTATTCATAGGCTGGGGGATCACGAAATAGGAAAGAATTTTTTGTGGAGTGGAAAACCATCTGCTTATCCTTGGGATGGTCAGTATCATCTTCCAATAGGCTATACTTTAGAAACCTAATTGAAGGAAGTATCAGATCTATGGTGTCTGTCTTTCTTTTATAACTCCCCAGTCCCCTTCAAAAAAGCATTATATGAGATTATTTTTCTTTCTCCAGACCATTCAGACAACAGATTCTGCTAAGGAAAACACCAGGTGAGAAAATGAAATGAGAACAAAAAAGGGTATACTTAGTCTCTCAACTTCCATGGTATCTTTCTGTAGCAAAGCTGCCATGTTCTATCGCAATTTGAACTAGGAAAGCTTTCTAAATGACTGAACAATAATGTATAACTAAGATTCTTTTCCACATCTGATGAGTTCATCACCCATTTCTCAGAATAATTTACATGTCATCATTTTGGCAATTCACATGAGAAATACTTTCATTCATTATATGGGATTTGCATTAAGATGAACAGTAACTGGAATTATCAGCTAGGCTCCTAGTATTCTGCTTTCTCTATGCATTTAGTTGATATCCTTTGACAAGTATATGGTACTAAGCTCTTCAACACAGATTTTCTATTAAAAGGGGGAACTTCTGCTGCACAAAATATGCTATATTTTACATTTAGTGCTAATATAGTTTGTGTGTTTGTGTTTTTATATGAGTATTTGTAGCTTTAAATATTGCTCATATTTGCTCTTTGCATTAATGAACTAGTCCTTTATTGCATTTGTAAATTACAATGGAAATGGAAAGTAGAGGAACTTTTTATTTGCAGCTAGCTACTGTGCTGAGAAGCATTTAGGAAAATATAGTGTAACATTAAAAGTAGTAGACATCAGTTATAAATCCAACCATTAGTAGACACAAAGCTGCTCCTGCAGTAATGGCTAACCAACTTATTTCAACAAATACTCCCTTTAGAATTTCTTTTAATATTGTTTTGTAAACTAATCTCTGATTACGTAAGGGTGGAGTTAATTAAGCAAGCACTTCTTTGTAAAGAGAGCATGCAAAAGGCAATAAAATGTTTCCTACAGTGCTGATTAAGACTAAGGGTACTTTTCTTAATATAGTTTCTTCTAGGAGACACAAAGAATTCCTATGGCCAAATCTCTCCCTCTCTCTCTCTCTCTCTCTCTCTCTCTCTCTCTCTCTCTCTCTCTCTCTCTCTCTCTCTCTCTCTCTTTCTGTCTCTCTGTCTCTGTCTTTCTGTTTATCTCCCTCTCTCATTCACCCAAATAATTGCCCCACATATCAGTTAACCATGGCTTATGAACTGGCCAATTAAATGGTGGTGGTTGTTTCCATTTTTTTTTCTCACTTAGATTCAGAGCTTGCTATTTATCTCTTTGAAATCCTCTGAGATTCTTCATTCGGTTTTATTCAGCATCTAGGCAATCAGGTGGGTAAATAGGAGTTTCCCAAAATAACACAATGCAATACTTTCTTGAGGGAAAGTTTATTGATAATATGGGAAATGCAATTGAAATTTCATAAAATAGCATTCAATGTTGTTGGAATATTTACTACATCTTTTCCTATGTGAGTGATTATCTTTATAGGATTTTCTAAACATGAAAATAAGTATTATAAGCATCTTGCAATTCATGTAAATGTAAAGGTAATGAGATTGTTTCTCTGACTATTGAATACAGGCAAACAAGCCTTTACATAGATTTGCACAAGGTAAAGCATTGTCATAATAAACATTCACACACACAAAAAGAAAGGACAACAGAATTAAGATCATAGCCAGAAGTTAAATGAAAGGAAAATGATGTCTGAAAGCAAAATTATTAGCTATTATTTATTTCCTTTCTGAAATGTATTGAAACTCAAGCTGCAATACACACACATACAAACATACACAAATATAGATGTATATGTATGCATATATGTGTTTTATGCATGTATGTGTACACATATGCTTCTGTGGATACATAAATAAATGAATCCTGAGCCTCCAATTCCTTTAGTGTGGGACTCTCCTCTCACAGTTGGAGATCAATGCCAATTGGGAGTTCCCATCCTTTCATTGTCTTTAGGCTTTTCACTTTCTTTAATTTCTTCTAACTTCAAGTTTTGAAAGTGAAGTTAGATGATGTTAATCCCACTTCAAGTTCCTGAAGGTTAAAAAAACTCTGGGTAAAAACTAGCATGCAGAATATCAATCGTCTTTATTCCCAGAATATACACTAGGCCTTGTAGGGAATTTTACCTTTGAGTGAGATCTAGAACTTCCTCTCAGTTGAGCTGAGATATTTTCTCTCAATGAGAACTCTTTCACTCTGTACAATGCAGTTTATAGACTAAGGTATTTTTTCTTGAATTTCTGTTTTGCTACCAAGTTGAGTAAAAAATTCCTTTGCTATTTGGTATGTGTGTTCATTGTAAAACTGATATTTCAAGGCAAAGGGGTAAGTAGAAAGCTTGGTGTTCTTTTCTGATTAAGAAAGAATGATTATAGTTCAGTTAGAAGCTGAAAACTACATTCCCTAGGCTAATAATATTGAAGAGAGCAGATAGAGATAAAATAGCCTGATATCCCTCTCCTTAAGAAGAGAAGAGCAGCTGCCTTCCTGCCTTTCAGGTTACTCAATTTGGAAGGGATTAAAATTTTCTTTGAAAAAAGTAAAGGAAGAAGAGACTAGAGATATCTATTCTGCTGTCCTTTGAACCACACAATCATATTCTCAAAGTTATAGAAACACTCCTACTATTAACAGAAATTATTTTCTTAGCTTTCTTTGTTGTCATATCACACATTGAGCTTCCTTTCTACTAAAATATTTAGCTATATTTTTCAAATGGACAAATTGGCTATCCTTGATTCCCCACAATTCTTTAAAATTTAATTTTTGAAACCCAAGTATTAGACTTTGCATTTGCTCTTGAGAAAGTTCATCTTGCTTGAATTAAGTATATTAACATTATAATAACAAATAATTTAATTAATGTAAAATAAAATAGTTATGATTTTCTGCTATCATGTCTGAATTCTGTTCCTGCTTCTTTGTCTCTCTGTTTCTGTCTCTCCCTCCTGTCTATCTCTCTCTTTATATTGATGTCTATATTTATATCTATATCTATCTATCCATCTATCTATCTATCTATCTATCTATCTATCTATCTATCTATCTGTCTACCTATCTAAACACACAAAAATGAATATAGTATAATAACCCATAACCTAGGGGAAACTAGGTGGCTGAATGCATTGAGTGTCAGCCCTAAAGACAGGAGATCCTAGGTTCAAATCTTGCCCCAGACATTTCCTAGCTGACCATGGTCAGTTCTCTTAACTCCATTGCCTAGCCCTTCTTGCCTTCTTGCCTTAGAACCAATACACAGTACTGATTATAAGATGGAAGGGTAAATTAAAAAAATAATAATAAGTATTTATAAAAACAATTATTTTATAATATATCAATTATATTATATGTAAATAAAATATATAATAATAATATAATTATTAATCTCACAAAATGCCAGATCATGTAGGTTTCCAAATAACTAGGAATGTTTTCCTTCTAAAATTCTGGATTATAACATCTTGACTTTTTAAAATTCATCATTTGAGTTTTTTGAGAACATATGTATTTGTTATAGTCTCAACAGTAGGAGGCATATCTGACTGGAAGGGATGGCCGGGACTGACAGTGTGAAGTTCAAAAAATGTCTCATTAATTTATGATGATTCTCTGAATAGAATTGGATTAACTTTATTAGGGGTAAATGTAAAATCCTATAATTGACTCCTCAAAATTAACTTATACATATAGTATGAGGCAAGAACAGACTATAGTCCACATGAAAAAAAAAAGGAAATAATAGCAACAATGGTCTGGAGATTTTAGTAGATAAAAATTCAAAGAATGTTGTAACAAGAAAGCTAATAGAATCTCTTTTTTTTAAATTAAAAATATTTACACTTATGGTTTAAGTGATAGAGAATTTCATGTGAGGAAACTTTCTCCTAAAATGTTCATTATTAATTTTGCTGTAATTTGTGGTTTTAGAGTTGGATGACTGTAGTTACCTAGTTATACCAGAGACAACCCAATTTTTCCTGATTTCAGCTCTCCATTCATTAGATTCAGCTGGCTCTCTAATCTATGATTTTCGCCTTCATTAATAGAAGTATAGTGTCTAGAACAAAATAATTGAAAAGTCCCACTACACAGTGTCCTGATTGGATGGTATAAGATGTATAATATATACTTCTGGACACTACATTTTAGAAGGAATCTTTAGAAACTTTATTATATCCAGTATGGGAACAGAATAAGAAGATTAGGGACCTTCCTTGCAGTAAGGCTGAGGAATGTCCAATGCACCCCAGTTTGCAAAGTCTCTGGGAAATCTTAGATTAAAAATTGCCAACCTCGTAGTTTGCTTTCCAGCATGAGATAAGCAAACTTTTCCCTCCTCCCCAAATACTTGATGTCTTACCAAGAAAATCACTGATGCAGGAGTTCTGTGAGCAGAACATATAGTATTTGGTCATACATTGATATGTTGACATGTTTCAACACCTGTGATTTATTATCCTATAGAAAACACTCCTTAGAGCCACCAAAGCAATCTACATCCATTGTTTCCATCTTGTAAATCATCATGAACCACTGTTCCTGCAAAAGGCTTACCTAATTCCTCAGTCTACGTCCCTTTGCCATTGCCACTGCCCAGCAAGAAGATTGTCTGAGTGTCTGTCTGTTAGTCTGGCAGTTTGGGCCTCCTGTAATCCCAGAATAATTTTTCTCATCCAGGTTCAATGACCTCATGAATAATTCATCAAGCAGAACTTGACAGAATGGCACCTTCAACATGGTAAGATTTTATCTCAAAATGGAATATTAGCTTAAAACTAAACACAGAAATTCAGATGAGAAAAACTCTTCTCTTTCTGTTTGGCACAAAGGATTTTAGAGATCAAGAAGAATAATTTATATCCAGGAGTAAAACTATGGGATCTATCAGTCTTTTCTGTCTACCAAATGTTTTTCTTAACTCTTCCTTCCAGAAGCAGCTAGCTGCTTCACATTTCTTTTTCCAGCCAAAGGAACTTGTTCTGCAGAAAACTTCCTAGGAAATTAGAATCACTAGAAAAGGCAGCCAATTGTCCTCCTTCTTCTGCTGCCTCTTCCCCTGATAAAGTAGCTATGATGTCCCCTTACAACTAACCATAGAGAACAATCAGGACACAAATGGTAAAATGTTATACTATTTCTCTTTCCCAGTAGTAGAGCAGAATGACACATAGGGAAATCTTATATGGATACACCAGCCTGTGCCATTAAAAATTTTAAAAGATTTAAAGCAAACTACTTCTCAATATGGTACTGTAGTCCCAGTTAAAATGAAATTGGTAGAGACCCTTTCCAATAACAGTCTCTCCCTGAATGATTGGAAAAGGAAGGTAAAACTTGCCTATCAGGAGAAGAATACTTGTGCAAAGGAATGTTTAAGTTAGAAATTAGCTATGACATGCTTACAGGGTAAGGAGCTTATGCTGAATTTCAAAATCAGTTGGCTTATAATTCACTAGCATACCAGCAAATTTAAATCATAGTGCTGCAGGCCTGGTGTAGACTTCCCATGGTCAGTAAGACCCAAGAGCTAAGCAAGATCAGACAAAGACCAGAGGAACCTTTCCAAGAATTTGTCTCCCAATTGTCACAGTCTCTAGGCTTATTCAGAACCCTGAAGCAGAAAACCTTTTACTCAAACAATTGGCCTCTGAACATGCTAATTCATTTTGTAAGAAAGCCATCAAACCATATCAAGATAAAGTTTCCCTAGATGGGTACTTGAAGCTCTGTATAAACATAGGATCCTCATATATTCAATGTGTGTTGTTTGCCAAAGTAGTGCAAGCAATTGGGAAAAAACCTATTCTAGTAATTTCAGCCTCCCCTGACAGTACTTGTGTTATGTTTGTCTTGTAAATCTGTGATGTCTGTGTCATGAATCTATGTTATGTGTAGTCTGTATGTGCACACTGGGAGGGTTACTTTTGGAAAAAATAAAAGAGCTCCTTTGCACCTTGCTACCTCTCTTTCTCTCCTTCATTACCCTGGGAAGAATGGAAGAGACAAGCCAGAGAAAGCAAACTGCCTTTTTTTTTCATAGACCACACAAAAGAATATTTCAGTTGGCTAATGTATACACTAACTCAATCTAAAAAAAAAGAATTTTAAAAGGTTTTCTTTTAACTTCATTTGATTTCATCTTACATAGTGATATGCCCATCCAAGAGAAATATTATTAATCCCATTGCTTGTAGGTATTTAATTAATTAGTCATTTAAATTTATTTTTTAAAAGGTATTTATTTAGACAAATTTTGCCAATCCATCCAAACCTCAATATACCTCAAAGGTTTAGCTTACAATTAGCAACATTTCCAAATTTGAAGTCCTCTTTTTCTTTTTTCTTAAATTGTATTCAACTCCTTAATTTCTTTCTGGTTTACTTTTTGATTTGATTCATCTAAATCTGAGAAGGTAAGGTTAATGTCCCCTACTACTATGATTTAATTGTCTATTTAGTTAATGTAATTTCTCTTTAAGGAATTTGGATGCCATGCCTTTTGGTATATATATATATATATGTTTCATATTGAAATTACTTCATCATCTATGGCTCCTTATCACTTTTTTTTAATTTTAAACCCTTAACTTCTGTGTATTGACTTATAGGTGGAAGATTGTTAAGGGTAGGCAATGGGGGTCAAGTGACTTGCCCAGGGTCACACAGCTGGGAAGTGTCTGAGGCTGGATTTGAACCTCCTTAACACTTTTGCATTCTCTGAGATTATAGTTATTATCCATGCTTTTTAAAATATACCTGAAACTTCCTAGATTTTGATCCAGTCTTTTACCTTTACTCTTTGTGTGTCTCCATTTCAAATTAGTTTCTGGTAGATATAAATATTGTGGGATTCTGAATTTTAATTCACTTTGCTATCCTTTTGTTTTATGGGTGCCCCATTCATACTCCAAATTATGATTACTAACTATAATTAACTCCAGTATATATAACATTTATGTAAATATGTAATTCCATATTATTTTCCCTCTTTTATTTTTCTTTCTTTCCTTTTAAGATTTCCCTGTTCATAAATGTTTTTACTTCCCTGATTTCCCCCTCTCATTTGGCTCTCCATCTATTTTTTTTTGTTCCCTCTACCTTTCTTACCTTTGGAATAAGATAGAATTCTATATCTAAATTAATGTGAATATTATTTTCACTTTTTGCTAATTCTGAGGAGAGTACAGTTCAAACTTTGCTTCCCAGTGTAAGAGGGGGATTTAGATATTTGTACTTAAGGTGTGGCCACCAGGAATCAATTAGCTTGATTCCACAATTAAAATAGACCCAAGTCAGGATACCTTTTATAGAAGTTCATTTACAATTAGGAAGGTTGAAGGTAGGGAAATAGAGAGAGAGAAACTCTGACCCAGATCACCTGAGGTCTGGGCCAGGTGAGAGTGAGAATCCAGAGGTTAATAAAACAAGGCTACCAGCCTCAAGGCCTTAGACAATTTGAGAGGTAAAGAAGTCTCCTTTAGGTTGGAGACTCTAGAAAGGCCAAGAGGCTCAAAGAAGTCAGCCTAACTTACCCATGTGAAAATTCAGAGGGGAAGCCACCTGAGGTCTCAGCAGAGATCCTTCAGCACCAAGTTCTAAGCATGAACTAACTCAACAGGAAGTTTACCATCATATTTGAAAGATAGCAGCTTTTGTCACTTCCTGGAGGTCCACTTCTAATTCAAGTGGACAAATGGCAGCCTCAACACTGTTTTGGACTGCCCAAAGGGCAGTCCCTTGTTTTTGATTTGTTACTTATTGTCACGTGTAGGTAACTCATCTCCCCTCCCCACTAAGGGAGCTGGGGATGACATTATCTCTGGTGGCTAGAGTTTTTACTATGAATGGGCATGAGCTAATTCCATTTACACACCAGCCTCCTCCTCATCCCTTCTATTACACAAATCTTTATGTGAGATAATTTACCTAAAACTTTCTCACCATTTATCTTTTCCCAGTGTATCCCTCTTTCTTATTTATTTTTTAAATATCATCTCATCATATTCAACATTCAACTGACTCACTATTCTCTGTCTACATTTGTTCCTACTCATTGCCCTAATAGTTATAAAGTTCTTAAATATCTTTAGTATCTTAAACATTCTAGATACTTCAGATGACTTAGATACTTCAAGTATCATAGATATCTTAAACATCCTAGTCACCAACTTCTTATTAGTAATGCAATCAATTTAACTCCATTGTTTCTCCTGAGTACCTTGAGGTATCTTAAATACTTTTTATACCATAAGCATCTTAAGTATTGTAGTTTTCACTTTCCCATGTAAGGAATGTAATCTGTCTAACCCCATTGTTTCCCTTGATTTCTTTAAATATATTAAACACTTTAGGTATCTCTTATACTATAGAAATCTGAAGCATCCTACTTTGACTTTCTCAGGCAAGGATGTGATTACTTTAACCCCACTCATTTCTTTTAATTTTTTCTGTTTACTTCTTTATGCTTTTTTTTGAGTGTCAAATTTGATCATCAGATTTTCTTTTTAGTTCTGGCTTTCATCCGGAATGCCTGGAATCTTTCTATTTCATTAAAAAACTACTTATTTGGAGACTTCTGGGTTAAGATGGTGGCAGAATAGAAGCAGTGTGCTTAGCAGCTCCTAATCCACATATACAGGACTCCTCAAGAGGACACAAAAACTAAATCCAGACAAGGGAAGGGACCCCACAACAGGGAGAAGCATTGAAGGTACATGGGATCTGGGCATTTCCATGATATAAGGGGGTGAAATAACTCTCACTGAAATGAAAGCTGAGTAACCCCCACCCCCACAAACACACAGCACCAACATTGCCAAAGCCAACGCACAAGAATGAGAGAAAGTTTGGGGCATTCATTAAGTTCTTAGCAGCTACCTGGGATCACTAGGCCTGCTACTGAGAGCAGCAAGACTCAAGACACCAAGAGGCTAAAAATTCAAATTTTGAACACAGACCTTGAGCTCAGGCACGGACCTTAAGTGGGGACCCAGTACAGAGAGGTGCATGACTATGGAAGTAGCACCCTGAGACTATTAAAGGAGCCTCAGTCAGAGGAGCAAGCAAGGGGACCAGCAGGAGGCTTGACCCTGAGAACAGCTAGACTTGAGACCCCAGGAGATTAAATAGCTCAGACCAACCTTGGCTGTGAAGATAAAGCTGAGAGGGCCACATGGCACTGTGACTCAGGTAAAAACTGCTCCACAGCTCGGTAGGCAGAGATCCTGTCTGCCTCACCCAGACTTCTGACTGAGAAAGATAAACAGCATAATAGTAATGGCAAGCCATGCACAAGAACCTCCAAAGAGAAAGATCAAGAAGAAATCTTTAACACTCGAGAACTTTTACACAGAACAAATCCAGACAAAAGAGCAAACAGCAGAGGAGAACAAACAAGTAATCACATCTAAACTTTACCCCCAAGATGAAAATTGGTCACAACCTCTTGAAGAGTTCAAATCTGAGATCATGAGAAAGATGGAAGAGATTTGGGGAGAGAAGTGGGAAATAGCTCAAAAGGAAATTAACAGGTTAAAAGACAGAAAATCCCAATTGGAAAAAGATGCCCCAAAATCAAACAAAATGATGAACAAATTGGAGGAAATCATGGAAAACAGAATAGATCAAATCTAAAAGGGAAATCAAAAGATTATAGCAGAAAACCAGACTCTAAAGATGAGAATTTGGTAAGTAGAAGTCAATGATCTCTCAAGACAGAAAGAACAAATAAAGCAAAGTCAAAAGACTGGTAAAATAGAAGGAAACATGAAATATGTCACTGAGAAAATGACAGATTAAGAAAACAGGTCTAGAAGAGACAATTTGAGAATCATTGGTCTTCCTGAAAAAGCAGAAATTAATAGAAATTTGTACTCCATACCAAAAGAAATTATCCAAGTAAACTGCCCAGATGTTCTTCATCTGTAATCTTCAAAAACTGTATTCAGTATTATAGTAATTAGAAGAATTATTCATAGGGAGAGGTTGGAGCACTAAATGGTCTAAGACGAGATGGGGGGGGGGGAGAAGAGGGAGGTGAATAGTAGATGGCACCAAGAGAAACTCGAATGAATAAGAAAAATAGGATATTCTATACCACACATAGAAGACATAGGAAGGGGAGAGGATGAATAATATTATAAGAAGGAGAGGAAGAGAGAAATAATAGGTAATATTTAAACCTTACCCTCAGCAGAATTAACCTTGAGAGGGAAGAGTGGCTATAACCATTGGGATATAGAATTCTATCTAACCCTACTGAGAAAGTTAGAAGGGATAAAGCAAGGCGAGTGGGGAGTTCAAAAAAGGGGAAAGAGAGAGGGGAGGGAATTCATTAGGCCATAAAAAATAAAAAGAGGGGAATAATAAGGGAGGGGGTAGAAAGGGAAATAAATCAAGGCAGAGGACAAGGGTGACTGGTTTAAAAGGAAATAGTGTAAGAAAAATGGGTAGAACTAGGAGAGGATACCAAAATGTTGGGGAATTCACAACTTATAATTATAACTCTGAGTGTAAATGGGATGAACTGGCCCATAAAACAGAAGCAAATAGCAGAGTAGATCAAAAACCAAAATCCTACCATATGTTGTCTACAAGAAACACATATGAGGTGGGTAGACATACAGAGGTTTAAGGTCAATGGCTGGAGCAAAATCTTTTGGGCTAAAACTGAGAAAAAGAAGGCAGGAATGGCAATCATGATTTCTGACAAAGCCAAAGTAAAAATAGATCTGATTAAATGAGAAAGGGAAGGCAATTACATCCTGATAAAAGGCAGTAAAGACAATGAGGAAATAACAGTATTCAACGTGTATGCACCAAGTGGTATAGAATCCAAATTCCTAAAGGAGAAACTGGCAGAGCTCAAGAAGGAAATAGATAGTAAAACTATACTAGTGGGAGATCTAAATATTCCTCTTTCAGATCTAGATAAATCAAACCAAAAAATAAATAAGAAAGAGATAAGAGAGGTGAATGAAATTCTAGAAAAACTAGATTTAATGGATATGTGGAGAAAAATAAATAGGGACAAAAAGGAATACACCTTCTTTTCAGCTGCACATGGTACATTCACAAAGATTGACTGTGTACTAGGGCATAGAAACATAGCAAACAAATTGAAAAGAGCAGAAATAATAAATGTAACCTTTTCAGATAAAAATGCAATAAAAATAATAATGAGTAAGGGCTCATGGACAGGCAAATAAAAAACTAATTGGAAATTGATTAATATGATTCTTCAAAATCAGTTAGTTAAAGAAGAAATCATAGAAACAATCAGTAATTTCATTGAAGAGAATGACAATGATGAGACATCCTACCAAACTCTGTGGGATGCAGCTAAGACAGTTCTGAGGGGGAAATTTATATCCTTGAGTGAATATATTAACAAATTAGAGAGGGTAAAAATCATTGAACTGGGCATGCAAATAAAAAAAACCTAGAAAGGGAACAAATTAAAAATCCCCAGTTAAAGACCAAATTAGAGATCAATAAAATTGAAAGTAAAAGAACTATTGAATTAATAAATAAGACTAGAAGCTGTTACTTTCAAAAAATAACAAATAAAATTGACCAAGTATTGGTCAATCTAATTAAAAAAAAACAAAAAAAGAAAACCAAATCATCAGTATCAAAGATGAAAAGGGAGACCTCCCCTCTAATGAAGAGGAAATGAAAGTTCATTTGGAAGAACAAAAGATCAAGAATATCAAGGGAAATAATGAAAAAAAATATGAAGAAAGGTGGCCTAGCAGCACCAGATATTAAACTATACTATAAAGCAGTGGTAATCAAAACGATATGGTACTACCTAAGAGACAGAAGGGAGCATCAGTGGAATAGACTTGGGGTAAGTGAAGTCAGCAAGACAATGCATGATAAACCCAAAGAGCCCAACTTTTGAGACAATAATCCACTATTTGGCAAAAACTTGTGAAAATTGGAAAACAATATGGGAGAGAATAAGTTTAGATCAACATCTCATACCCTACACCAAGATAAACTCAGAATGTATGAATGGTTTGAATATATAGAAGAAAACTATAATTAATTAACTGAATGCAGAATAGTATACTTGTTAGACCTATGGGAAAGGGAAAATTCTAAAACCAACTGAGTTAGAAAATATTACAAAATGTAAAATAAATAATTTTGATTATATTAAATTAAAAAGGTTTTGTACAAACAAAAACAATGCAACTAAAATCAGAAGGGAAACAACAAACTAGGAAAAAACGTTTAAAACAAAAATCTCTGACAGAGGTCTAATTACTCAAATATACAAGGAGCTAAATCAATCGTATAGAAAATAAAGCCATTCCCAATTGATAAATGGGCAAGGGACACAAATAGGCAATTTTCAGATAAAGAAATCAAAACTATCAATAAGCACATGAGAAAGTCTTCTAAATCTCTAATAATTAGAGAAATGCAAATCAAAACAACTCTGAGGTATCACCTCACACCTAGCTGATTGACTAAAACGATAGCAAGTGAGAGTAATAAATGTTGGAGGGAATGTGCAAAATTGGGACATTAATGCATTGCTGGTAAAGTTGTGAACTGATCCAACCATTCTGGATGGCAGTTTGGAACTATGCCCAAAGAGCTCTAAAAGACTGCCTACCCTTTGATTCAGCCATGCCATTGCTGGGTTTGTACCCCAAAGAGATCTTAGATAAAAAGGCTTGTACAAAAATATGTATAGCCGTGCTTTTTGTGGTGGCAAAAATCTTGAAAAGGAGGGTATGCCCTTCAATTGTGGAATGGCTGAGTAAACTGTGGTATATGCTGGTGATGGAATACTATGGTGAACAAAGGAATAATAAACTGAAAGAATTCCATGTGAACTGGAATGACCTCTAGGAATTGATGCAGAGTGAAAGGAGCAGAGCCAGAAGAACATTGTACACAGAGATTTATACACTGTGGTAAAATTGAATGTAATAGACTTTTGTACTAGCAGCAATGCAATGACCCAGGACAATTCTGAGGGATCTATGGAAAAGAATTCTCTCCATATTCAGAGGAAGAACTACAGGAATGGAAATACAGAAGAAAAACAACTGCTAGAACACATGGGTTAATGTGGACATGGTTGGGGATGTAGACTCGAAACATCCACATCAATGCAACTATCAATAATATGGAAATAAGTCTTGATTGATGACACATGTTAAAACCAGTGGAAATGTGTGTTGGCTAGGGATTGGGGATTAAAGGGGGATGAAGTTGAAAGTAAAAACATGAATCATGTAACCGTGGAAAATTTTTCTAAAAAATGAAATATTAAAAAAATAAAAACAAAAAAAGTTATACTGATAAGTAGAGAAATAAAGATAGTTTCTACTGGCAAAAAAAAATCAAAAACAAAAAAAGACCGTATTTCTTCCTCTGAAGTATTATGGTCAGTTTTGCTGGGTAGGTGAGACTTGGTTGTAAGCCTTGATCCTTTGCCTTGCCGAATACCATGTCCCATGATTTTTTGTCTTTAAATGTAGAAACTGTTATGTCTTTTGTAATACTGATTGTGGTTCCAAAATATTCAGACTATTTTTTTCCACCTGCTTGTAATATTTTCTTTTTGACCTGGGATTTCTATAACTTTTCTATAATAGTATTGGGATTTTAAAATTTGTAGTTTCAGGAGGTGAACATTGGATTCTTTTAATTTCTATTTTCTCCTATTATTCAAGAACATCAGAGCAATTTTCCCTGTTTTCATTGCTCTATTAGTGATAATGTACTTAAGTATTTTAGATTTCTTGTTTGTATACAGTAGTACTTCGCATTTCTCAAATATCATAGATATCTAATTTTTTTCAAGTATCATCTTCCCAGGTATGAAGGTACTCAATTCAACCTATAAAAAATCCTTAAGGTTTTCACTTTACTTTTTTTCCTTATTTTGAATGTCGAATTTTCTCATTAAATTTTCTTTTGATCTCTCTCTTTTTTTAAAACAGAAAGATCTGAAATTCCTCTGTTTAATTAAATATCCATTTTTCCTCGGGATAATTATGGTCAATTTTGCTGGACATGTAATTCTAGATTACAATCCTAGACTCTTTTTTCCTTTTGGAATATCATATTCCATGTCTTCTGGTCTTTAAAGGTAGAAGCTTTTAGGTCTTATGTAATTCTGACTGTTGCTCCACAATATTTAAATTGTTTCCTACTGGGTGATTATAGTACTTTTTCACTTGGCCTAGGTGTTGTGGAATTTGGCTAGGCTATTTTAAATAGTGTTTTCCTCCCTCAGGAGGTGATTAGAAAATTCTCTCAATTTCTATTTTTCCTTCTCATTCAATGATATGATGACAATTTTCCCTGAGGATTCCTTGAGTTGTTGTGCTTCCTTTTGTATTTGGTGAATCCTGCTCCTTAAAGAGTTGTTTTCTTCAGTGTTTTTTGGCTCCATTTCCATTTGGTCCATTTTCCTTAGAAAGTTGTTTTCTTTAATATATTTTTGTGTCTTGGTTTCCTTTCGGCCTATTTTCATTATTAGGGAGTTGATTTCGTCAGTGTTTTTCCTCCCTAGATGAAGTTTTTTTATGAATTCTCTTATTATTTGATTTTTTACTTCTTTTCAACTTTGCAGGGGTTCTGCTGGGGTCTAGCATCCTTTCATGCTTTCCCTATAGGCTTCCCATTTATCCATTTCAGCACTTTGTCCTCTTCTGAGTTTGTATTTCAGTCTTCCCTGTCACTAGTATAACTTTCTGAGGTTAGGATTTTTGTCTTTTTTTTTTTTCATTTTTCTTGTTATTTTATTTTATCGTCATTTTATTTTTTATCTTTTGAAGTTCTCTCTTCCTGGAATAGAGAGCACTGTTTCAAACTTACAGAGTACTCTTCTCTTTGGGTTGACCTGGATACCTGTGTTTCTGCTCTGGATTCTGCTTCCTGAGGATATTTGCTACCATGTGGAATTACTTTTTTTTTTTTTTTGTTCAACCATTCTTCCTCTCTATTACCCTAAAATTTCTGGGCTATCCTGCTACACTGGAATGAGTAGGTTCCTCCACTTCTCAATCCCCCTCTCTGCTCCCTTGTAATTTTAGCTCTCTACTGCCACATGATAGTTTGCACTTTTCCTTCTTTCTCTGTATTCTGTACCTCTGTAGAGTGACTCAGGCTGTACTTGTTCCCATTTGGGAGCTTGATTTTTTTTTCTGGCAGTTACATGTTGCACTGCTCTACATTCTGCCAGTTCTTGCTGATGTTCCTCTGCCTGGGATGTTCTCTCTTACCCTAGTGACATGTTCCTCCATTTTCCCTTTGTTTTGAGGTGATATATTTTCTATTTTGTGTGTATGTGGAGGATTCAAGGAAGTGGAGTACCCTTTAAGCAAACATCTTAGCATCTAGCATGCCATTAATAACCTCTATCATCTTGTGAAAATTGTTTCTTTAAAATTATTCTGTAAATTTTTAACTTATTTATCATATATTCTGAAAACATCTGTCAATCATCTTTCTTCCTTTTGAGACATGTTACTCTTTTTATAACTGTTATGGAGTAGTATACATTTTTCCTTTATTATATGTTTTTTTGGCAGGCAGGGATATTGATACTCATATTTCTTCATCATACATTACTATTTGAAAAAATGAGATAAGTATTCTAGAGATATAAATTGCCCTAAACTTTAATCTTCTCATTGATATTTTATTCAAAATACTGATGAAATTATTTTTATGTTCATCTACAACTTCTTTCTTGAAAACATTTTGATATATGAATGTCTATATCTTTATATCTTACCTAGAGAAAACTAAGAAATATGCCATAATTGTCTTCATCCATTTGTTCAGTTTAATCTCTGACTTCAAGTTGATAATCTTTTGTCTCTATTTTTCCTTGCATAATTAAGAGTTTTAGCTATGACAAATCCATTACACCTTTTTATGAAGGATTTATATTTTTATTGATTGTTTAAACTTAAAAAAATGGTGAAGTGTTAATAATGAAAATTTAACTTAAAGGTATGTCCTTTTTATTTATTTTTTTTGAGACCAGGATTTTAAACATTTCCCATTACACCACCGATTGTCCCTCCTTTGGTTTGATGCTTCATCTTTTTTTACAATGAATTAATTTAATTAATTTAGACTTTTTTCATGGTTACATGATTCATATTCTTTTCTTCATTTCCTCCCTCCCCCGTTCTGTAGCCAATGAGAAATTCCACTGGGTTTTACATGTATCTTTGATCAAGACCTATTTCCATATTACTAATATTTGCAACAGAGTGATCATTTAGAGTCTATATCCCTAGTTATTTCCCCATTGAACCATGTGATCAAGGAAATGTTTTTCTTCTGTGTTTCTACTCCCACAGTTCTTTCTCTGCATGTGCATAGCATTCTTTCTCATAAGTCTCTCAGAATTGTCCTGGATGATTGCATTGTTGCTAGTAGAGAAGTCCATTACATTCAATGCCACAGAGTATCAGTCTCTGTGTACAATGTTCTCCTGGTTCTGTTCCTTTCACTCTGCATCAATTTTTGGAGGTCATTCCAGTTGGCATGAAATTCCTCCAGTTTATTATTTCTTTTAGCACAATAATATTCTATCACCATCAGATACCACAATTTGTTTAGCCATTTCCCAATTGAATGGCAGCCACTCATTTTTGTAAGAAAAATCAGGTTCAGACATGTAAAATTTCAGGTTTCACAGCCTTGAGTGGGTGATGGGCACAGGAGAGACTGCAACAATTGAGGGTTCTCTCTCCTAAAACATTAGGGGGTCCTACTGTCCTTACTTGAGGAAATAGACCAGTGGCTTTCTTATGAGGATTGAGTAAAAACTCCCTCAACAAGCTGGAAATGTTTGTGTGAAGTATATCCTCACTAGAAGAGGTGGTTTTTGATGATGTGTGAAGTTCACAAACAAGGATAATTGATATAATCAGAAAGGCCCCACACAATTGTCACCTCCAACCTCAACTGTCAGTTCAGCTGGAAAATGGCCATCTCTCAATGTACATCAATTGTCTTTGACTTTCTTAGCTAAAGGATTCCAACTCCATCTGACTTTGTTGCTTGTTATATAACCTTTAATAACTAGATGGATAAAAGAGAAGGAGGGGGTTGAAGGAGAGAGGAATTGGGAAATCTCTGTTAATAGTCTGTTGTGACCACTGGCAGGCTTAACCTCAGATAAGGCTAAAGTCCTCTCACTGAATCTTCTTTTGTTTTCCTTCACTAAAGCTCTTATTCCTAACTAAATAAAATAAACAAATAAGCTCTACATGGATTATTGATGATGTTGATTGAAGGTCTTCAGAGATTGGTGATCTGACACAACTAACCACTTATAAGGTCTTTCAGAAGCAGTAGAAATCAGGTTCAGAGAGGGTCTGTTGGGACAGGATACCATCTATGGCTACAGGGTTATAATCACAAGACTCTTCAGGTTTGAGGTTTACTAGGCCTAGGAGTATCTGATTTGCACCACCATCCTTCCTCCCAGCTCCCCGAACCCAAAGTGAGTCCTCTGCTTGGGGGTTCCTCCTTTTATACCCTGGCTCCAAAAGTTTTCAACTGCCCTTGGCTTCTTGGCATTCCAATGAATACATCCCAATAAGATTTTTGGTCTCTATTTTCCAAATTTTTTTGCCACCACAAAAAGCATGGATATAAATATTTTTGTACAAGTTATTTCCCTTATTATCTCTTTGGGGTACAAGTCCAACAGTGGTATGACAAGATCAAAAGGCAGGCAGTCTTTTTTTAAATTTTTTTTTATTTTAAACCCTTAACTTCTGTGTATTGACTTAGAGGTGAAAGAGTGGTAAGGGTAGGCAATGGGGGTCAAGTGACTTGCCCAGGGTCACTGGGAAGTGTGTGAGGCTGGATTTGAACCTGGGACCTCCCATCTCTAGGCCTGGCTCTCAATCCACTGAGCTACCCAGCTGCCCCCAGCAGGCAGTCTTTTAAAACCCTTTGTGTATAATTCGAAATTGCCCTCCAGAATATTTGGACCTATTCACAACTCTACTAGCAGTGCTATCAGTGTCCCAATTTTGCCACATGCCCTCCAACATTTATTAATTTCCTTTGCTGTCAGATTAGGCAATCTGCTAGGTGTGAGGTTGTATCTCAGAGCTGTTTTGATTTGTATTTCTCTAATTACAAGAGTTTTAGAACACTTTTTCATGTGTTTATTGATAGTTTTGATTTATTTATCTGAAAATTACCTATTCATGTCCCTTTCCCATTTATCAATTTGAGAATAGCTTGATTTTTTTTGTATAATTGTTTTAGTTCCTTATATATTTGAGAAATGAGACCTTTGTCAGAAGTTTTTGTTATAAAGATTTTTTCCCAATTTGTTACTTCCCTTCTAATTTTGGTTGCATTATGACAAATCCAAATGACATTTCTATATGATTGGAGAAAGTTTATATGACTAAAAAAACTGAAATGTGTTTTGATGAACATGAATCTTAATGTTATCCATGTAAGTACAGTCATTGATATGATGATTTGGTGTGACATCACCTTTGACTCATAAACTATGACAATATTTTCAGAAGATAAGAAAATAGCTTTATGTTTAGGCAAAAACATAACAATTTTAGGTTTTCTTTCTGAAAGCGATTTATTATATATTTATTATTACTATAATCATGATTATTTTTACTATTTTGGTAAAGATACAGTTTAACAAATATCACTATCCATATAGGATGATATTCAATGGGACAATATTTGTTTTTAAAGCTTTAATTCCTTTTTCAGCAGTTTGAAACTCATTATATTATATGAGTTTACAAATATTTTTCTGACTTCATTTCATTAAGATTTAACTGATGATATGCAAGAACATGAACGCAATAAACAAAAAATAAAAGGAATTTTTAAAAAACATATGTGAGTGGAAGTCCATTAATCTTAACATTTCACATTTATCAACCATCTGAATAATTTTTATATTCTATACTTTTTAATAATAAGAAAGCTTCATATACTAAAACTATAGTTGTTGAAAAGTATGTGTATAAACCAGGAATTTTGTAGAAGTCACAATTGTTCTTTTAGGAAGTATTTGTCAAATGTTCATTATGTGTATAACAATGGAATAGGTGCAAGAGGGTACACAAAGAATATTATTCAAGCATTTTGCTCTCAAGTACCGTACACTTTACAATAAGTGAAAGTAAGGGGCAATAAGACTGAATACCTGAAGATTTGTAATTGTTATTTTTGTTGTTTTCCATATGGTTTTTCTGAGGTAGAGAATTCAGTTAGAAAAGTATGCATTACTCTTTTGTAATTTGTGAAAATGTATATTGGCAACTATTTGCAAAGAGAGAGATGGGGGGTAGAGAGGATGAAGAGATAGGAAATAGGGTGAGGGAAGAAGAATTGTCTATGCCAGTCCTTTGCTTTACTTATCCCTATTTCATGAGAATGCTTCTCAAAATATGTTCTATAATTTTCTTGATTAACCAATGAATTATCCCACTGAATCTGAAAGATGGTTGCTGCTTGTGTTTGATGTGATTGAATGGAAAGAATTTTCTCTTATACTACTATGAGTATTTGTAGCAACAATGATTTATGTCCATTTTGCTCTATTTTCAAGTTAATAAGAAATATGAACATGGGAAAACAATTTAGAGCAATTTTTAAAAATTAAAACTTTTTTTATTTCAGTTTACTCTCTAAAATAGTTCTTAAATGCATGATGATATTCTCAACTTTAATACATTTTTCATTTTTGAAAACATAGGAGAAAAAAGGAGGAAGCTATGTACAATAGCTCATATTTGGAAAAGCTTGTCTTATATAGGCTCAAATCTGAGTAAATTCTTTGCATTTCCATAAGCTCTGGGAGTGTAGATTACTGCCTGTCAAATATGTGATGCTAGACAATGAAGGTGAGGATCAATTAGATCCACATTTAAGGCAAAATTACCAGGAGAATATTGCTATACCTGGTGTAACATTCCTTTTCCTCTTACTAGGACACTGTTCATGGAGTATTAGACTTGACTCTAAATCTCTGTGCAATATTAAGCAAGTAACCAAAATTTCTCTTCCTCAGGTTCCTCATCATAAAATGGGCAACAGAGATGAATTTATCTTGGTTCCATTTTGCTATAAAATTATAAGACTACTTAATTATTACATTCTATATTATTTTACTCAAAGTTACCCTGTACTGAAACATCAGATTAGGATTAGGCTTCTAGTTTCATTGTTGTACATAACTCTTGGTAAAGAGATTCCCTTTACCAATGTAGATTGTGAAGTACTCAGCAATTTATATTTGTAGGGATTTCCTGTATCCTTGAGAAGTTTGGCAACTTGCTTAAGGCTTAAAAGACATGACATGAACCCAAGTAGTTTTTAATTTGTAGCCTGTTTTCCATCTAGCACACTATAACAACAACAATTATATTGAAATACTAGGGCATGGCATATTGTATGGGGAACTGAACTTTAGTTTATATTTTTAAAATCCTGACATTCATAAAGCAACTGCCGAAAAATCACCTTTATTTTAATTAATTTTCACAGGCAATCCATTTTACATGAACAATCAAATTTCCTACCCTCTATCATTTTAAGTGCATTGGTAGGGGGAGTATACTCATTGGGAATTGCCTACTCCAAATGAAATCATTGTTTGACCATAAATTAATATTTTATAATGCTTCATAATGTACAAAGTGTTTTTATTAGAATAATGCTATGATGTAGGGATTACAAATTTGATTCTTTCTAAATGAATAAACTAAGGTTCACAGAAATAAAATGACTTTTTTTACTTGTCAATGTAATTAAATATCTTACATTAGCACTTAAATATTGTAGTAGAACACAATTATGGAAAAATTTCAAAATGGTGCATACATTATCAAAATCAGAAGAATGGAAATTTTATAATGATTATGGTTGGAATTGAACCTTGTATTGATTTACTAATATTTATTAAGAATTAAATCTTTTCAAAATAACAGTCATGAATATAGCACATCAAAGTTTTTCAAGAACTTTATGTACAATATTTCATTTCAACCTCAAGAGTCCTGAGGTAGGCACCATAGGCATTATTTGCCCCAGTTTGCAGATAAAGAAACTTACCCTCAGGAAGTTTAAACAATTAACTATTGGTCATATAGCTAATGACATAAATGAGATGAACCCAGGTTTAGTTTGAAATTCTGCAATCTACTACACAGCACTCATTCTCAATAATAACTAAATATGTGAGACAATACAGTTATTTTTGCATTCATTTTGTTTCTGGGAAAATAAACATAAAAAGGTGAAATGACTTGGACAAAGTTGTAAAGCTAAGAATTGGCAGAGCCATATTATGGAAGCTGGTTTTATTGGGAGTGAGGTGGAAGATAGTCCCCCCCCCAGCCTATTCCATCTTTAATAACAATGTGAATTTTTCTCAGTGGTAAACAGAAGAAAACTGTGAACATTGACAGCTTGCACTAGGGTGTTACATTTTTCTTTATAAATATATGGCAGTTATTGCAAACTACTGAAGAAGAGAATAGAATGCTATATATGTACCTCCAGTTTCCCTGAATGCTAAATGAAAATTATATGAACCCTCTAAAATATCTTTAAGGGCAACAAAAAACATGTTGTCCCTTTTTGTGTCATGGAAAGATTTTGCTGTACCTACCAGATTTCCTTTGTTTCTATTTTTCAATATATCAAATTAATTTTAATGTGTTCTATAAAATACAAAGATCTCATTTGTTTTTCTTTCCAATAGAATTATAGTTCTATGTTGATATCTTTTATTAATATTATATGTAAGTAGTGTATAACACAGAAAGGTAATATATTTTGATTTTAATTCATTTTCACATTACCTTCACTCTATGCTCCTCCCTCCAAAATTTGAGTTGAAAGAATGGATTCTTTAAAAAAAACGCTTATTTCCATACATCTAAACAATTTGGTGAGTGAATGAGGATGAGAGTGGAGGACACAACTGGGGGCATATGTCTTTAGACTTGAATAAAGGAGAGCTGCAGTTATAGAATGGAGTGAGCTGGAGGTCCAATTTTTCACCACATATAATTTGGGAAACCTTCAGGACTCTATCCATTAGGCCTCCAAGAGGCTAAACAAACTGTGGTGCATGAATATAATGGAATATTATTGTGTTGTGATAAAGAAAAATGGCAATAAATACAGAAAACTTGAAGAGGTTTAGATGAACTGAAAACATAAGGCAACAAATGTAATAAATGTACAACAAATGTGTAAAAAGTATTGTCCATGTCTTTGATGACTGAACAGTCAGTTTTTGCTATTTTATTTCTTTCTCAACATGTAGGACTTATAGGTTGTCTCCTTATTTTCCTCTTCCAATACACCAAATGACAAAAATGATTTAAATTGAAAGAACAATTAGAAAACATTGAAAATGAATATGCAATTTCCTAAAGCAAGAATGGCTATAAAGAAGAGGTATGAGAAAATATCTCCTCCTCCATTATAGAAGAGGGAATATGTTTTGGAGGCAGGGAGGAGCACTCCATGGGTATTAAATATTGTATATAGTACCAGAATTCTTCAATTTATTTTTTAAGTTATTATTTAAAATATATATTCTCCTTCTACCCCCCTTTAATTTGTTGTTTTTGTTTTTTTGCTATATAAAATGGCTATCCAGAAGGAAAAGGGGAAAGGAAAAGAAGGAGATTTAGGTGATGAAAAAACAAACGACATAAAACATCATATATATATGTGTGTGTGTGTGTGTGTGTGTGTGTGTGTGTGTGTGTGTGTATAATGCACATATACATATCTATATCTGTGGCTATATCTATATTTATATTTCTATACCTATATGTAGGCATTAGTCTTTAGTGGGCATGATAACTGAGTCAGAGTTGACCTTTTCTAGTTGTGGAATATTTGATTTAAGCTTGTGAGCAGAAGAGGTACATGAGGAAAATGGAATTGTCTAATTAAAGTTTCTGTCCCTTAACACTTGCTGGCTTCTATTCAGAGATATACAGATAAAATAGTTTGATAACAGATTGAATATCATAATTAATTGAGCTATAAATTATTTCAGTAACTAGAGCATTGGCTAAAATTATGAAAGATGCTAAAATATCCACTTACACCACTCCAGCCTAATTTTTTCATAAACAATTATTTTCATCCAATTTCTGCTCCTTTGATGTAGTAACTAAGATGATTATCTTAATCCTTCTAAAAAAACACATTGGCCAAAGTTTCACAGATTCTTAGCTTAGACTTCCCTTTTGATAAAGCAAGATGACATCAAAGTAAATAAAAATCCCAACTATCTTTTTTTATTACCAGCTATTTCAATATCTATTTTTGTTGAATTAATGTATAATGATAATACATAGTGTTTTAATTAATTAAGAAGAAGATGGGCCAGCTGGGTAGCTCAGTGGATTGAGAGTCAGGCCTAGAAATGGGAGGTCCTAGGTTTAAATCCAGCCTCAGACCTTCCCAGCTGTGTGACCCTGGGCAAGTCACTTGACCCCCATTGCCCACCCTTACCACTCTTCCACCTAGGAGCCAATACACAGAAGTAAAGGGTTTAAAAAAAGAAGAAAGTACTACTACTGTTCTTAATGATTGAATAAGCTGCTTATTAGAGTTTTTTACATATAGATGCAGAAGATTGTTTCCTTATTTTGTCCCTCAAAGATAATCTATAGTACATCCTCTAATTAGTTATGTTTCTTTCTTTCCTTTTTTAAACTCTTATTTTCTATCTTAGTATTGATACTAAGTATTGGTTCTAAGGCAAAAGATCTGTAAGGACTATACAATAGGGTTAAGTGATTTGGCCAGGTTCACACAACTAGGAAGTATCTGAGGCTAAATTTGAATCCAGGACCTCCCATCTCTACCTTTGGCTCTCTATCCAGCTGCCCCACTAGTTATATTTCTAGTCTCTTTTTGTCATTAAGAAAAGGTAGCAGCACAGTATAGTAGAAAATTTGTAACTTGGGAGTCAAAAAAGCTATATTATAGTTCCACCTTTCCTAAAGACATCTTGTATAACATTGGGGAATCACCTTTTCTTCAGATTTTAATTTTCTGATTATTAAAATGGAAGAACTGGATTTGCCCCTAACATATCTTTTAGTGTTATATCTTGTAATTCTAGACAACAAAGGTCCATATATATAGTGGCAGGAATTTGCAAAAACATTTTTAAATGGATTATTAAAGCCTTAGAACATCTACTTTTACTTTTAAAGAAATTTAAGACCATCCTTTGTTTTCCTATTTTTCATAAAGTATTTCCCTTTCTATCCAAAATGACTCAATATTTTTAAAAAGTCAACTCGGAAAAGCTTATATGAAATGTTGCAAAGTGAAGTGAGCAGAAACAGGAGAAAGTTTTACACAATAACAGCAAAAATGTATAATGATCAGTTGTGAATGAATTAACTTTGATCAGCAATGCAAGTATCCAAGGCAAGTATAAGAGACTAGTGATTAAAAAGGATATTAACTGCCATAGGAAAAAAAAAACTAATGGAGTGTGAGTGCAAATTGGAGTATGTCATTTTCACTTTATTTCCTCCAAGACTTTTTTCTTACATAAGTGACTTTTTTCACAACATAGGCATTGTTGTGACAACAATGACAACATCAAAAAACATAGAAATATGTATTACATATTAGTATATGTATAACTTATATCACCTGCTATATCAGGGAGTATGGAGGAGAGGAAGAAAGGGAGAGAATACATATCACAAAATGTCAGAAAAGAAAATGTATTTACATGTAATTAAAAATATATTTGTTTAAGTGACATGATAAAATGAGCTCAAATCATATTTGTTTACTAAGTGTAATATGACCATGTCCCCACATGTAGCACAGGGCTATCTTATATGGGTTAAAGAGTGGCAGAATAGATATCATTAGTCACTTCTCCCTTTACCCTTGGATGCGATACAGAGACTTCAATTCATGCTAGGCAGCGAAGCAGGAGGTTGGAGCCAAAACCTTGCAGTGGGCTGGATTTGTACCTTTCTTCTCCCTTAAATTTTGTTATGTTATGAGATAAAGTATTCAGTTTCAAGCTAAACTTCTTTTTTCCTTTTTTAAAAATTTATAATATTTTTCCATGTTTACATGATTCACTTCTTCCCCATCCCACTACTCTTTTCACTCCCCTCCCAGAGCTGACAAGCAGTTCCACTGGGTTATACATGTATCATTGTTCAAAACCTATTTCCATGTTATTCATATTTGTAGTAGAGTGAACTTTTAACATCAAAACCCCAAGTATATCCATATCTAATTAGGTGATTGATCATATGTTTTTTCTTCTGATTTTCTGTTCCCATAGTTCTTTCTCTGGATGTGGATAGCATTCTTTCTAAAAAGTTCCTCTGGATTGGATCATTGCATTGCTGCTAGTAGGAAAGTCTATTACATAAGATTGTGCCATAACGTATGTTTCTGTGTACAATTTTCTCCTTTTTCTGTTCCTTTCACTCTGCTTCACTTCCTAAAGGTCTTTCCACTTCACATGGAATTCCTCTAGTTCATTATTCCTTTCAGCACAATAATATTCCATCATTATCAGATACTAAAGTTTATTCAGCCAATCCCCCAATTGATGGACACTCCCTCATTTTCCAATTTTTTCCCACTACAAAGAGGGCTGCTATAAATATTTTTATGCAATTTTTTCCTTATAATATTTTGGGGTTCAAATGCAGCAGTGGTATAGCTGAGTCAAAGGACAGGTTTTCTTTTAGCCCTTTGTGCATAGTTCCAAATTATCCTTCACAATGATTAGACCAATTTCACACTCCACATTTCCTCTATTTATCACAATCCTTTGCTGCCATATTGACCAATCTGCTATCTGTAAGGTCGTACCTCAGAATTGTTTTAACTTGTGTTTCTTTAATCAGGAGGGATTTAGAACACTTTTTCATGAGCTTATTGATAGTTTCAATTTCATGCTATGAAAACTGCCTATTTATGTCTCTTGACTATTTGTCAATTGGGGAATGGCTTGATTTTTTTTTTTTGTAAATTTGACTTAGTTCCTCATATATTTGGGAAATTAAACCTTTGTCAGAGAGTTTTGTTGTAAAAATATTCTCCCAGTTTGTTGCTTTCCTTCTAATTTTGGTTTCATTGGTCTTGTTTGTACAAAAACTTTTTTTATATAATCAAAATAATTTATTTTACATTTTGCAATGTTCTATATCTCCTGCTTGGTCTTAAATTCCTTCCTTTCCCACAGATCTTACATGTATGCTATTCTATGTTCACCTAATTTATTTATTATTTTACTCTTTATATTTAAGTCATTTACTCATTTTGAATTTGCCTTGTTATAGGGTGTAAGATGTTGATCTAAACCTAATCTTTTGCATACATAAGAGATTAAGTAAATTGTAATTCAGTACAGACTATTAGAAATCACCAAAATTACCCAAATCTACAAATCCCATTTCTAAACTGAGTTTACATCTATAATATCTCTACCAAGGCTTTATCCAAACCATGCAGAAGATTTCAAGTATTAAAAAACTCATTACCATTTGAGGTAACTCATTCTAAACTTCTTGTTTTGAACAAGTTTAGCTATTAGTGTGTTTTTAGTCACATAGACTAAATCAATCATTCTTCAGCTTCCATTCATCGCCCCATGGTGCTGCTTTCTTGTGCTATGAATAAAAGTCATATTCCAAATGACAAGCTTTAAAATAATTATTGATAACTCTTCTATCACTGCCAAGTCTTTTAGATATAAATTTAGCATTCTAATTTAGAAGTTTTTTTTTTATCATTTTCCTAATTGGCTTATGATTTCTTATCTCCATGTGTTTTATGATATTGCATTTATAATACATATATGCATGCACAATACATACATATATAGATATAAATATATAGATAGATGACATAGTTTATTCCTTGACAAATTAATAAACTAATTGGAAGTGGGTCAAGGATAGCTATAGATTATACACAAAAAGGTAAAATATGTATAAGAAAGAATGTGATAAGGGCAAAGGAGAAATCCTGACAAAATGATCTAGAAAAAAATGGGAATAAAATCATGTTCACTCAGAGAAATCAAGGATAACTTCATATAAAAAGTAGTACCTGTGCTACACTTTGAAAGAAGAGAACATTTTCCTTTGGCAGGAATGAGAATGGAGTGTGTTCTACATCTTTGGAGGAACTTAAATTGAATTTTTGATATTATTGATGTGGAAAGGAAGAGGGCCTTTTCTTCATTATATCCTCCTAATAGTCTATGTACAGGAAACCTTACCTTATACTAAATTACAAAACTAGAAATAACAAAATTAGGAAAAGTTTTAGTGCTTAACTGAGCAAAGTCCCAAGGACACTGAAAGTACTTCAAAAATCCACGCTAGATCCTGGTTCTTTTTGGACATTGTTTTGCTATCTCTATTGCAGAAAAGGGTTCTTTCAAATTCAAATGATTTTCCCCTCCTTATCTTCTGACTAGGAGTATGAGTAGTAGTGGTCCAGGTCTGGAGCCTATATCTGTCATTAACTAGCAATATGACTTTAGAATCACAGGTTCTGAAAACTTTGAGAAAGTAAGAGATATTTTAGTCTAACCCTGTCATTTTGCACATTAGGAAATTTAAGGCCACGAGAATCTGTGTTTTGCTTGTAGTCACACAACTAGTCAATGAAAGAACTGGTATGTAGACCCAGGTTATTTTACTCCAAATCTATAACTCTTCCAGAAGATCATACTGCCTCACACAATTCACTTAAACTTCCTGAAACCCATTTTCCTTATCACTGGGTTATTTTAGGATCTAATGAAATAATGAAGATAAAGAGATTTGTATTTACAAAACACTGGCTATATACATATAGATTATGGCTATTGGTCACAAAAGCCATATAGATATATACATATATTATGTACATAAATGAATATGCATCCATAGATACATATACACACACTCCAACTTTCAAAGACTATGATCTTGGAAAGGATTATATATGTTCACTGGAATCACTGTTAAAATAAGCACTACTAATTACAAAAGTTTGTTCCCTTAAATTCACTTGACTCTGCTTATGGCATTATGTTAGCATAACATTAGCACATCAAAGTAATAGGTTATTAATGTAATATTTTAAAGTATTAAATTTTCATTAAAGAATTATAAGGAAATAAAGTTTTCTGATTTCAGAGCGATTAATATATATTGAAATATTTATACCTTTTTTAAATTATTAAGGAAATAATACAAGGAAAGATATAAGAATTCATAACATTAATTGACAATACACAAACTTAAAAAGAAAAAGTATTATGTTGGGTTGAAACAAGAAAATTCTGAAATTATGCAATTTAAAATAATTTCATTAAAGGTATCAATTTATACCACTATTATTAATCCAGCAAAATCAAATGCATTTGGGTCAAGATAATTGGACTTAATGTTGGCAAGAAATCAACAAACCCTATTGATTTATTATACTGAAGGAAACTAGAAATAATCATCTGGGGAAATTGTAAGGATTAGTGTTCTATTACTCTTAACAAATATCTTAATTATTTGGAAAGAAGAGTAAATGTAATGAAATTCACAGACAGATGGGTATAATAAAGGTTAATAAAGAAAAAAGTAAGAATGCAAAAGATGTATGTAGGTTGAAAATATGAGAAAGATGACACAGAGGATTAGACTGAACAATTACATTAATAATTGTGGGAGAAAAGTTTAAAAGTCCATTTTTATTTTTATTTTTCTCATATTACCTATGGGTATGTTTTTAAATAACGATTTGGTGACTTTCTGCAATCCACGTTTCCACATTCTGTCCCACCACTCTACCCAAGATAGCAGGTAATCTCATATAGGTTGTACATGTTTTATCATACAGTCCATTTTTCAGTTACCTTCATGTCACTAAGATACATATATTGCTTACTCTAGAGAAAAATTCTTGGAAGAAATACAGTGAAGAATAGTAGGTTTCAATCTTCATTCAGATTCCAGTAATATCTTCTATGGTGGTAGATAGTCTTTGGCATTATTAGTCTTTTCTGAGTTGTCCTGGACTTTTACAGTGTTAATAATAGTTAAGTCACTCACAGTTGATCATTATACACTATTGTTCTTACTGTGAACAATGTTCTCCTGGTTCTGTTCACTTCAGTTTTTTCATTTCATATGTCTTTGCAGTTGTTATTTTGTGATCACTTTATTCACCATTTTTATCACACAATAGTATTTTATATCAATTATATAGTACAAATTGTTCAGCCATTACCCAATTGATGGACATCCCTTCAGTTCTAGTTCTATGACACCAAAAAAAGAAATACTATAGTTTTCTACACTTGTCAAAGATCAAAGACCAAGATAACCCAGTGCTTGGACAGCTCAGAGAGCCCAAACTCCAGTCAGATAGGTACCAGAATGAAAATCTAAAGCTAGATTCCTCTTTCTGCAAGGTTTTAAAAATCTTCTTGGCTCCACCTCTGTAGCAATGACATATTAGCTCTGCCATTTTGATACTAAGGACTCTCCTGCTCACTCCAGAGAATGTCAGGAGACACCAGCATCAGGTGATTATTATAACATTACTTTGTAACACATGTATCTCATTGTTGTGAAGCAATGGAAAGGAGGTTTTTTACTTCACATTAATAAGGTAATGGCATGAAAGTGATATTATGTGAGGAGAAAGAAAGAAGGATTACTGGCCAAATAGCTTCAATGCTTTCAGTGAAACAAGAAACAAGGTTCTTAGCCAAGAGAATGGGGGAGAGAAATTTAAGGGGGTTGATGGCAGATGAAAATTTTTGATAAAGCTGTTCTGGTGAGTGGTATATTAATCTATTAGGGATGTGTGAAGGAGTTTTGTTGTTATTGTTGTTTTTGCCACTCTGAGTGCCCAGTTGAGATTATATACCATGAATTTATTTTGGACTCAGAGGCAATCTTGCCTGTGTTCTTTTTTCTTTTTAATTTATAGGTCCAAATGAAAATGGACAAGATGATGGGCCTATAAATAAATGTTTTATACATATTTTATATACATGTATAACATACCTATACAAACATATGAGAAAGAAGATCCTTCAGTTTCCATTAGTTATTGTCATATACTTCTCTTCCCTATCATAGCTGAAATTCTTGAAAAGGTGATAAATAATTGATACCTTTATTTTCATTCTTCTATCTTAGTTACTTTTTACAAGCTTATCAGCCTCCAGTCATCATTTGAATGAAAATTCTCTTTCCAAAGTTGCCACTCATTGCTTGACTGACAAATTTAATGGTCTTTTCAGAAATCTTAACTTTCTTTCCCTTTTGATCTCTGTGAAATTATGTACACCTGCATGTGTTTATACATATAAATGTCTATATGCACATATATAATTCACATATACCATATATGTGTACATTGGCATATTTGTATAAATATACGTTTATATGAATACTGATGGGCAAAGACAATAGATTATCCATTCAAGGCAGATTATAACAAACAATATTCATTATTCATATTGTGAATAAATGAATTGTGAATTCCCTACCCCCTTTCATGATTATTTTTGTAATAGTAGGTAGTCTTAATTTAATCAAAGTATAATCCTAGCTCAGTTAAGTAATGTTAATATATTTTCAAGTGACTGGACTTCTCTGAGCATCATTATTATAGAATAGTCATAAGAAGAGATATTAGTTACAGCCCTTGGTGATATTATGTAAATTTCCATCTTTACCACCCTTAGTGACATTCTGTAGATTTATACCTTGCTTAATTTGTTTTGGTACACTTCCTTTTTAGCTATTTAACTACAGAAACTATAATTTCTTTATATAGCCTCTATACTTTGATAGACATAGAAGAAATTGTACCTTTTATGTGTATTGTTTTATATACATAACCTATCTTTTCAAGCATTAATTTGATATATGAGGAGTGGTCTTCAGTCTTGACAGTCTTGACCAGAATCTGGCTTTATTGTGAGACTGGCCTTCTCTCAATGAACCTATTTCTTTTTGGCTTGGAGACTTTGTTTCCTTTATTGGCATTTCTGATTAATAATTTTCACCACAATATTTCCATTTTTTGCCAGTGATTAACTTGATGAAATTCCTTGGGATAATCATCGAGCTCATTCAGTATGATTGCATCTGCAATGAAGGACAGGAAATATATCATCATTATAGGGAACCTTTCCTCAATTTTAATTCTGTGCTAGATCTAGGAAAAAAAACAAACAACAACAAAAAAAAAATGATGATGAGATTGCAGAATTAAACCAATGTGGTCAGAAAGTTACCTTGTATTTATATTTATTTCATGTGTTTTCATGCCCCAAATACATTTTTCTCCAAAATAGCCAGCCTGTTGGTGACAAACTTATTTATATTTATCTAGTCTGCTCCTAAAATTGATTTGGTCATTAAGAAATATATTTTAAAAAGCTCCTTAGATGTTATTCTTTTACTGATGAAGTAGCTGAAAGCAAGAGAGGAAATATGAGTTCCTTTAGGTCAGTGATGGTAAACCTTTTAGAGAATCTTTTAGAGCTTTGCCAAAATGCAAAGCTCATGCCGCAGGTGAGCCCCTTGCCTTGCCCCAGACAGGGGAGAGAGAAAGCACACCTATTGGGCTCTGTGCAGAGGGCCACGTGATGTGAGAAATGGCTTCAGGCGCATGTGGAATGGGAGAAGGGAGCAACTCTCTCTAGCTTTCATTCCATAAGTTTTCCAATAGGGTTATAAGTCATAAAACTAGTAATTAGGTCTGAGATGGGATTTAAAATCTGATCCTCTGATGTCAGATTCAACATAAATCTTAGAGATGAAAGATTTTTGAGCAGAGGATTTCACTGAGTGATCTGTACATTTGGAAAGTAATTTTGAAGAAGAGGTTAAAGGTATTATAGAGATGAGCTAAAGAAAGGATTTACTAACATTAGGAATTCCACCTGGGAAGGGGCTTTCATAATTTTACAAGCCAAAAATCTTGAAAGTTTGACCTAAGGTGGTGGCAGTGTGTGCCAAGACAGAGAAATGTTTGTCAGAGATATTATGGAGATAGAAATGGCAGGACTTGCCAACTAATTGGTGAGGAAGAGAAAAGAATCAATGAGGACTTGAATTTCCATCCTGTATAACTAGTAGAAAGGTAGTGCTATACAAGAAATAGTTATGTTGGGAGTACTAGAAGGTTAAAAATGGGAAATAATGTGTTCTTTTTAGGTCATGTTGAGTTAGATTGCTGGAAGGACTTTCTAGTGGAAAAGAAGAAACAGGAAAAATCTAATCACTAATTTGAAGGAAAGACAGACTGTCCAAAATGTTGGGATAATCAAGAGCATCTAATGAGGCAGAAAAAAATTTAAAAATATATACTGCTTCATTCTTATGCATATAAAATATTTGATTTTGCATTTATTTGTTAGTGAATACATCTTATCCCAATATTGACTCACAAACTGCTTAAATGTAGGGATAAAAATAAAATTGTTTCTAACCATCGGGATTTTAAAATGCCTAAGAAAGAATATAGTGCAATGTAAAGAATACTGGACCTGGAGTCAGGCAAATTTTATTTGAACCCTAACCTATAAGTTATTTGACAATGGGAAAGTCTGATCATCAGTTTGTTCATGTACAAAATAGTCACAAATATTCTTCTAATACATACATCCCCAGGTTTCATTGGGAGGAGTGTTTTGGAAACCTTAAAGTGTTGTATGAATGTGAGTTTAATCCTAGTACAATTCAACTTCTTGCAGTTTTTGAAGAACTTTTTATCATGAAAAAAAGTAGCACTGTAACTATAAAGATGATGTCTCATCTTTCATCCCTAGAAGCTGATTCTGATCCAGCTTAACCTTGTACTGATTCAGTTTCTTGATGGAGTCTCTAAACTGTAGCTATACCCTTAGAATAGGAAAAAAAGATTGACTTCTGGCAATGGTAGTCTGACACATCATTTGGCTCAGTATATTCTGAGCTCTTTCCTATCCTATGAGGCATGAATCATCTGCACCCTAAGGTCTCTTCTAGGCTTTTGATTACTCAATTCAATGATTTTGAAACCTTTCCCTTAACCTCAGCTCATATTTTCCCTTGCCCTAGACATCTTACTTTTGCTAACATTAATGACAAGTATTCACCCTGTAAAGAAAAATCTACTTTGATAGAAGGGAAAGACTATTGGGACAGAGAATACCATCTCTGCTTTTCAGTCATACATAGTTAGGTGTGAATGATGCTGCTGTAACTCCATTTAGCAAGGGTAAAGTGATTTAAGGTGTGGTTTATTCCTGACAAAACCACTGTGTCTAAGTGAAATCATAAACCTGCGATAACCTTCTGAAAATATTTTAAACTACCAAAATATTTAAAGAAACCTTCAGGATTTTCTCTTTTCCTGCTGGTATTATTTGAAGGAGCCATATAAGTCATTCTTTTTCTCTCCAGTATTCATCATGATCTAATCTTTTAGAGCATATTTTTAAAAAAGTAAATTTTTTCACCCATGTAATTTCCAACATTATCTACATTTTCCTTTACTTTTTAAAGAACAATTGTCCATTTTAAGGGGTCATTGGTGATGTACATGCTCTTAATAAATAAGAGTATTATTAGTATAATAGGATCATATATGTAGCACTTCAAGATACTTTAGATATTGTCAGACATAATTTCCTTATTTTAAAGAAGCTTAAACTGAATTGAAGAGAAATTAAGTTACTTGTCCACGGTGGCCAGCTAGAAAATACTTGAGGTTGGATTTGAACTGAGGATTTTCTCACTCAAAATCTAATGCCATATTTACTTTCTCATGCTACTAATTTTTATCACTGTAAGTGTATTCTCATTTTCATAAATCTCTACCATACAACTTGGAAAATATTTTTCACATATTCTTATAGAAAAATTTCAGTAAGTATTATATCATATCCCAATAATTTTTCAAATAGTATCATTTGATAAATGGTCAATAATTTTGTTGCTTTGAGAAAAACAAGAATGAGAGCTCATAAACAAACATGTTCAAGCACCCCAAAAAAGTCATTGTAACAGTTTTTTAGAATTGATTATATCATGGTACATAATTATTTGCATTCCAGAAATAATTAATTTATTTATTAGTAATATTTATCCTTATAGAGTTATTTGAATACCAAATCATATTACCTAATTTAAAATGCTAATTAGTAAAGAGACTATATTTCATATGTACTACATATACGTATATATCCAAACATGTTTTATATGTCTACCTATACCTAAATGAGCATATATATATATATATATATATATATATATATATATATACTTGATGGACTTAGATTTAGATTTGCAGTTGTGGCATAATGGTTACAGGAAGAAGGCTATCCTTGAAGTCATGGGAAGATCTTGATCAAGTCTTGCCTCTTACATTCATTGCCTGTTTTACCCTGGAAAATCAATTAATCTTGCGTTACTCTAGCCAATCTTCTAATGTATCGGCCTACATTGATACAGATAGTTCACTTGTCAGGAAGTTCATTATGCAGGTGAAATCACAAGTCCAGTTCCTTTTCTTTATCCCTTTTCAAGATTGATAAAAACTATTTAAAATACCACCTATTGCCTATAAAAGGATCCTTCAGTAGATTAACTGGATGTCATAGATATGTGTACTACTTCTGGAAGTACACCTTGTGATCTATGTGTGCCTTTCTATGCTTTTTTTTTTATGCTACCCAGAAATCCTACTTGTATAATCTCTTCATCACACTAAGTCCTTTGTCTAATACTTTGCTCATCTATATGTACTCTTGCAGTGCTGTTTATAATTACTCACATATATGTTATGTTTTCTGAATCACAAAGCACTTTTCTTACAACAATATCTTTCTGGAGTCAATATATTATCCTTGTATTATAGATGAGATAAAAGTAGCTCAAGAAGGTTACAGGACTTGCTTATGGTGAAAGGGATAATGTCAGAGACAGTACTTAGATTCTAGATATTTAATTCCAGGGCTATCATTTTTTTCTATATTATCACATCATCTCTTAACATTCCTGAAAAAAAATCATATGGTAAGGAAACTGTAATTAAAAACAAAATAACATACTGATATTTAAGAGGCACACAAAGTTAATATGATATTCAGAAGTTAAAATAAAAAGAAATCTGATCTGACAATGAATGTTCAAATTTTATAATAAATGTTTTCTGACCTTATGAAATAACATCATTTGTTATTATTAAGCTTCTGACAGAAATATTTCTATGACAGCTAGCATTTTACAGTTCCAATATAATGATTTAGAGCAGGGTGTCTTCACACTGCACTGACAATTAACAGGTTCAAAAAGTTTTATCATTTTCTGGAACCCTGATTTATTAAATATTATAATAATCAATATAGTGCCACAAGAATCATTCATTCCCTCCTTTAAGAGTCTATAATTGTAAGGTTTCATTTTCTTCCATATAAATATGAAGATATGGTTATAGACTTGTACCTTTTATGATAATTGTTATAGTATGTATAATTATAATTATGATGTACTCATGAAATTTATGTGCAACAGTAGGTATAACAGTAATGATTACTGACATGAACCTTTTATACCAATATAGCTAAATGCTGCTTTTTTGATATTTAAAAAATAACTTATTTGAATTTAAAATGTGACACATTGTTCTTAAATTACTTTATAGTATTTTAAATGTTCTAGTATAATAGTAATCTACTAGGATACTATTTTAATTTTTCCTATTATCTCTAGTAACTTGGATAATATGGATAAAATGGATTTTATGCAATTGACTAAACAATGTGACTTGAATTACCTGAAATAGCATCATAGAATAAAGATTCAGTGTATGAGCACATGACATGAAGTTTTCTTGGCCCTAGAGAGGATACTAAGTGATTGTTTGTTTTTAATTCACATGCTCTCTGTTAATTCTGACTCAAAAAGTTTCTAAACATTTCTTTGGAGGAATATATATTATTTGGAAAATATGTTATAAACTTTGAACAACTCAAAGTTTTAACCATTACAGTCAGAATTAAAACAAATGAAATGCTGGCTTAACTTTGACAGCAGGAAGCTCCTTCTCCACTTCACACCTTTTTTTTTAGTTTTGTTTAGTAAACTGACCTAGAAAAATAAATTTAATTTTTCATTTAAAGTATAAGGAAACTTGGTATTCAAAATGGCTGGTTATTGGAATTTTTAAAATAGTATTCCAAAATTTGGAGCATATTCTAAATTTTACAGAAACATTTATGACAACTTCTAGAAGAATAACTATTTACTAGCTTCTAATTCTAACTATATATTACCAGAACTAAAAGAGTGGGAACATATCTCTCATTTAGTTTTCTGTATGTAAGAAAGTAGTTTTGAGGGATGTTTAGTGTTCAGGAGTTTGTATTGTAATGAAAGGCAAGCTAGATTTCTTGTTTTCACCTTCTTTAGCTCTTTAAACCTTACTAGTCTAGCAATGGGACAGGATATATATATTTCTCCTAAAAAAAAAACTAAAAATAGAATTTAAAATGCATTCAATGCACAATTTGTTTCAAGTAATTCATCTACAAAAAATCATCTCTAACCATAACAAAACAAATTTACACATTAACATCAAAAACAAACTGGCAAATTGGATTCAGTAACAACTTATGACTATATGATTATTCTGCCGAATGCTTGATAATTAAGGCTCTTCATAATGTAAATCATTTTGGAGAATTTCTAATTAAGCATTTTATTTTCCACTTGGGCTAGACACTGTCCAAATAACTGTGTAAATATTTACTGGTAAAAGTCACAAGCTTGGGCCAAATCTCTATTCATTGACTATCTTCTCTGAGGGCATTGGATTAATTACCAGGGATTCCTCTACATTTGTTAGGGTAAATTTTAAAGTAATAAATGGAAGGATAGATCAGTTCTCATAGATTAAAGTTCTATGATTGAAATCATTATAGGGTGTATAAAAATAACAAAAAAATGAAATTTTGAAGGCAAATAAAATTTTCTTATGAAGAGGAAAAACAGGACTTCTCTGAAAAGACTGGTATGAATGCACATTGAACTTAGCAATTTAAATATTTAAAATACATGCATAAATAAGAGTTAGGAATAATGAATATAAATTTGTTGCATATATCTTTAAGAATAATATCAATTAAGAATATTAGCATGAATTAGATCTAGCATACAAAGGCAATAATAAAAAAGAAAATTTTTACTATATTAGTACAATGTCCAAGGTTTTTTTTCCTATGCTTGATATCTTTCCATTGATCAGATAACTCACATATTGATCTTTCATTGCCTTCACAATTTTATCCCCTTTATCCCAGATCTTTATTATATTTGGCCTAATACACATTACATTTCCCCTTCCCTTCTCTTCTCCCCTATTTCCTTCCCTTTTCTCTTTTGTTGTCTTCTCTCACCTTTCCTTTTCTTTCCCTTTCTCTTTTCTTTCCTTCCTTCAAACCATTTCCACTTGCTTTATAAGCACCTCAGGGACTTTAATATTAGAGTCCATGTATAATAGTTCTACTCTTCTTGATAGAGAAAATAATTCATTTAAAATCTTTGCTAAACCCTTTCCATTTTTCTTTGTAGTTCTTTCATTTTTATCTGTGAATACACTTGGCAAGATTTTGTTTATCTCCATATCTTGCTATAATTTTATCAAACTTTTCATCTTTAACTACTTCTTTCTACTTGTAGAAGATATTGCTTAAAATTGTCTATTATTCTTAATAATGTTTTCCAGATGAGTTGATATTCTAACACAATGTTGCTTCTGGTAAACATCTTATCCATTTGGCAAGTAAGTTAGATGTTTATAGACTAGAGCACTTTGTGGGCACTTTTCATTTCTTTGTTATTGGAATTTGAACTTCTGGATGAAATGTCTGTAGTCGGGGTGTCAATGTCAATTCTGTTGTCCATTCTCCATTTTTATTGTTTTATTCTGGGTTTGATCATTTTAGTTATTCTCTCTATCTTTTAATCATTATAATTCTTCTCATGTGTATTTACAAATTCTTATGAGTGGTATAGATAGCACACAAATGGTCCTCAGGAATAACATTCATTTCAAAAATAAATATTTTCCTGCTCATCAAAATAAAAGCAATTTCCTACTTTATTGTATTACTTTGTTTTTTGACAGATCTAGAACCTTGTAATGCTTTTATAAATTGTTTGTTCTACATAGTTGTAAGGTTTGATATAAACTTCACAATCTGCCATCCTTAATTTATTTTCCTGAGCCATACTCTCTAATATATTTTCTTACATGCTCACATTTTTCCACCTTGACATTAGATTCATTGGTTATCAGAATGAATGCTGATTTGATTTGAGGGGTCATATCAAGTTCTTAATGGAAATAAAACAAAATTGATAGAATAAACCTTTAATCAAGCTTATTAGAAAGCAGAGAGAAGGAAGTCAATTTAATCTCTGGTGTGTGTGTATGTGTGCTTATTTCTAATGTTTTAACTTATGAACCACACACTGATGTTCTGCCTGTTCTGTGTTGATATAAATTATTCAGCCAAAGTTAATGAGCTTTTAGAGCTGGATTTTTATTAAGGTATTTATAAGAGAATTGGGGAAATTTTAGCAATAGACATAAGTTAACTGGATGGCTGACAGGCAAGTCTTGGAGTGTTCCAAGCATGGAATGATGGAGAGAAAGAAATCTTTTTTTTTTAATTTCTGAGAAACTCTCTGGATGCAACTGATGGCAGTTAGAGGCTTTCCTTAGCTGCTAGAGGTGAAGAGCCCAGAAAAATAACTGTCTCCTGTAAAACCATCTACCCTGGGAAAGATCAAGTAGATCAGTGAATCTGGTTTGATTGGTGAACATATCAAAACAGTTCAGCTCCTTGACTTTATCCCTTTTGTGGATTTACTTGCTGTGACTCCTGGTGGCTGTGAACATCGCTGGAACAGAAGCATATCCCTTCAGTGAGATTCAATTCCCTCCTAACCTTACAGGCTGGATCTGTCAGCATGAACTTAGAGCTAGTGTAGTTTTGTCCCACCTCCTAGTCATTGAACTTACCCATTAGATAAATAGTTTTAGTTTGTGGTGGCCAGTAACTCCCAACTGTCATTCACCAACCAATGTGGTTTTACTCAGCTCACACATCTCTTGTGTAGAGTCTCAGTTATCCTATATATACTGTCACTTGTGGGTGTGTGGGTGTGTCCTTATGTGTGTGTTACCCTTGTGTTATATTGTGAAGGCAGTTACCTATTTCAGGTAAAATAGTAAAAAGAATTTGCACAAAATATTCCATATTAATCTGTGACACCATCTCCCACTATTATGTGCAGACTCCAAAAGAAAATGCATACAGACTCAGGAAAAAAAGAATTATTTTTCCTGAAATATTTGTGATAATTCTTTTGGTAGTGTAATGCAGTTTTTAAACTTTTTTTTTGATGGGGTAACTGAGTGTAAATGCGCACACATACTTTTTGTTTGTTTGTTTTGGTCGGGAACTTTGTAGAATTTGAATCATTGTCCTTAGCTCGTAATAGAGATTTACCTTTACCTTTTGCTATCCATGGGAAATTGCTAGAATGCCTGATGAAAAGTCAAAATTCTACAGTGTGTTTAAGTTCTTGAGATCCTTCTTGAGTTAGGTAGAGTAGAAAAGTAAACTGAGACTGAGATCCAGAGCTTTGTTGCTTCCCTCAACTAATTCCTTCTCAGGGGTTTAGCTATAATGATATTGCCTTTCCATTCCTAGACATTCAAATAGTGTAATCCAACTAGACCATTTAGGGGTGTTGGTGAGACTCCCTTTGATGTAATAGATGTTTTATGGAGTGAGTTACTACTCTGTGTTCAGAATCATGACACCAGTACTATCCCCTAATCTTATTATTTTTCCTAGTCATTTTGTCACCTTTTACGTGACCAATTGCTCTAATTCCAACTATAGATTTTATCATTATATATTTCATAGAATGGGAAATACTTATGAAAAACATAACACTTACTCAGAGAAGGTGGGTCTCTATTTTTTTTCTTTTCCCCCCTATTAAAAAAACCTACTAGGAGATCTCTGTTTCTCCTTTATATATTGCTCATATTATCTAGAGCACCCCTACAATGTGAAAATGATTTAAGGAAACATTTTTCCCCTTCTAGGCTGTTATCTACTTTCCAATTCTACTTCGCAGGATTTCCTTTTTATTTCTTACATTTTCTTCTCCCGTAGACCCCTTTCTTCTTAGTTTTCTAAGGATCAGGGAAACATTCAATCTTCATTGTGTGTCTGCATTAGGTATGTATCGACTTTCTCTTTCTTATCTTTGTTTTTGGCTTAACTGTCCTCCTACTTTGGTCATAATAAAAAATACATTGATTTATGCATAAAGGAATGTACAATTTATTATTCATAAAATATGTTTACATTATACACATACATATAAATATCTTTGTTATTCCTAGTATTTTAGGTTCCATAAAAGTTTTAGCCTCTAACATTCTTATCTGTTCCTTGATGAAAAATCCATTTTCCTTCTTTTACCCCTGAATCTAATAAAAAAAGAAAAGAAAAACCCTAAAGCATGCTACAATTCATTTAATTTATATTTTACTGATGATTGTACTTTTTTAAAGTTCCTGATAAATAACTTCTATTTTATTTCACTTTTTCAAGGGTTTCTAAATCAGAAATATGCTAACTTTTAGATTATTTTTTCTTTCAGGGGCATATTTAATACCACTTCTTTGCTCAAGGTCTACTAATTTTTCATTGATGATGAGCATTAATTAAAAATAATTCTAATTTGGGTTTCAATTTGAGCTCTTTCTGTTTTTTTTCGGGAGAAACTATTCCATTCTTTTCTGTTGTTTCTCATGTCTACAAAATAAACCTTGCTCATTTGAATTATGATTTCTTTTTAGATGAAATTCTTTCTCTTAGCTGGTTGCAGTTTTTTAAATAATATTGGAATTGTGATATTCAGTTGCTGGGTATTTGATGTTTTGAACTTTTTCTCTATTATATGGAATTGATCATTTGCTATTTAAAAGTGCTACATAATTTTCTCATAATATTTCAAGAGTCACAGATTTTTGGTTTTTCATGTGTTTCTTATAGACCCGTTATCCTTGATCTGGCAATGTATTCTGTTTTCAATTTTAATTGATTCTGTTAAATATAAAATCCCTAAGTTTTTTTATATCCTAATCACTTAATATGGTATCTACAACATAGTAGGTATCTTATAATTTCTTGATGACTAATCATTTCTGCCAAAATTGCTTATATTTTAGATCTACAATTGCAATTCCTTCAGTATCTCTGCTTCTTTCTGTTTATGACTCATTGTTCATTCTATTGTCCATACTTTGTTATTTATCTTCTTTATCTTTTGAGACCTATGATATCTGACCATAATTTCAATTTGGTATCTCAATTTCAATTTTTTTCTTCTCTTTTGGAATCAGTAGTATTTATTATTCTTACCCCATGAATTCTGGGGAGTCCATAGAATCCTATTTGTCACTGGTAAATTTTGGTCATTTTTCCTCATAGAATGAATACCTGTTAAATGTGTCATGGTCTCTATTCACTCAATTTTTTCCTACAGTTATGAGTTCATTGATTTATTAGCAAGGAGTTATGATTATAAAAAGCCTTTCTCTTTGGAATATTTTATCCTTCAATTTCCTTCATGTTTTTTAAAAGATTTTTTCCCTGGCTTTTCTCTGTACCCTCAGCATTGTAACACCTCTAATGCTATGGCTATTTCCATTCATAAAGTAGATTCCTAATAAAGAGAACTGACCATATTTAGATTTCTAATCCCTTTCCACTTTTAAAAAAATATTTGATTTTAAATTTTTCCAAATAAAAAATCAATTCAATTTCAATAGATATTTCTGATATTTTGTGATCCATGTTCTTTCCCTCCCTCCCAAATCCACCCTCTGCAAGGCAGTGGTTAATATGATACAGCTCAATGATGGTGAACCTTTTAAAGATGGAGTGTCAGCATCTCCACAATCACCTCCCAACTTGGTGCTGTGCCCACCCCCCCATAGACCATGCACCATGTCCCTACTCCCCATTGAGTGCCATGTGCCCCATCCCTCACCCTCTTAGCCTGCATAGGGAAGGGAGGAAGTGTCCCCATTGGGCTACTGGGCAGGTGAAATGAGGAATATCCTCAATCACTGTAAAGTGGGGGGAGGGAGTGGCCTGAACACTTTGCTCCCCTCCATCTCTGCCACCTTATCCCCTACACATTCTCACTGGGCTATTGGGCAGAGAGCCAGGTGATGAAAAAAGTGTCCTCAGGCATAGTGGAGAGGGGAAGGGAACAGCTCTGCCTGAGTCACTCTGCCTTTCTAGTAACAACATCCACTTGCCCACAGAGAGTGTTCTGCATACCATCTTTGGCACCCATGCCATAGGTTCACTATCACTGATCTAGCATATCATATGTGTATGTGTGTGTGTATATATACACACACACACACATATATATATATATACTATCATATATGAAGGGTGCATCAAACTCTCTTTGTCTAACAATTGGCAATTTTTAAATTAACCAATCAAAAACTTAAAGTACCTTTACCAGTCACTAAGTAGGAGAGTTCGCAAGTTACTTGCCAGAATGGGTAACAACTCCAGGGTCCACTGACCACCCCATGGGCAGTACTAGGCAAACTGAAAGACTGCAATTCATTCCTGTAAAGTACAGGAAGGGACAGAAAGTGACATGGGAAAAGGACTATAAAAAGTCCTGAACTTCCTGTCCAGGGGACCTTTGGCTTGAACGTTCAGCTTGCATCTTGGGCTTGGAGCTTCTCCTTTGGGACTACTTTTTTGGATGACTTCTCCTGGGGACTTCATATTCAGAGACACTGTTTCGGGGAGCTGGGTGAGTAGCTGGTCTTCCTTTCCTGGCTTTTGGAGAGACTGCTTCTGCTGAGGCCTTCCTTTCCTGGAGGAGACTGCATTGGTGCAATCCTTGCTAAAGATACCTCCTTGCCCTCTGGCTGAAGATTATCAACCCCTGCCAGGGATGAGCCTCACACTGGAGCAGCAGTTAGGGTGATAGGCTAAATATTTATTACCTTCTTCTTACATTTTCCCACTTTCACTCTTTCCAACTCTTTGTAAATAAAGCTATTAAAAGTAATTTTGACTTAAGTTACAATATCTTAAAATCAGTAACCACTATAGAATTTTCATATTTAGCATAAACCCTAAATTTTAAATCCTTATACATGTAATACATATTTCTATGTTCATCATATTGTGAAAGAAAACACATATTGTTCATACAAGAAAAAGAACTCATGAAGGAGGTAAAGTGGAAAATGGTATAAATTCAGAAAAGATAATTTACTACTATGATTGAAAGCTTTCTTCATCATAACTGTCTTGGAGTTGTCTTGACTTTTAGAATGGCTGATGATAATTAAGGTATTAACATTAAATCATCATATATTATTACTTCTACTGTATATAATGTTCTTTTCGTTCTTTTCACTACACTTTGCATCACTTCATATAAGTCTTTCCAGGTTTTTTTTAATGATTGTCCTGTTCCTCATTTCTTTTGTCATTGTAGTATCCTATTACAATTATATACCACAACTTGTTCAGCCATTTGCCAATTATTGGACATCCATCCCTTCAGTTCTAATTGTTTTGTCATCATAAACAGAAATGTATAAATATTTTTGTAAAAGTAGGTCATTTTCCCCTAACTTTGGTCTCTTTCAGATACAGATCTACTAGTGGTGTTGTTGGGTCGACAACTATGCAGTTTTATTACCTTATACTATGATTCCAAATTTCAGTCCAGAATGATGTATAAGTTTAAAAATCTACCAAAAGTCTATTAGTGTCTCAATATTTCCACATTCCTTCCAACATTTACCATTTCATTTTTATCATATTATCTAATCTGATAGATGTGAGGTGATCCTCTTCTACTCTGATATGCAAAAGGTAATGTAATTATCTTCTTCTACCATATCCTTGTACCCTAAGCCTCTAGTTATATTCTCCTTCATATGGCTGAAAAAAGTCAGTATTTCCTTCCATTTGTGAGGTATATGTATGAGTGTTTGTATATGTGTATGTATGAATGCTTGTAAGTGGGTTGGAGTGCAAACCAAGTCATAGCCATGGGGGAAGCCTCCAAGGAATTCTCACAACTATACCTTAAAACCCAATCCAAGTAGATATCTGTGCTGGTTGATCCATGATGAAGCTTAAAGATGGGGATACTCGGTTAGGGTTTAATGTATTTCAGCTATGTAATGCTATTTCATATCCAAGGGCATAGCTGGTTAGTGGCACTTCCAGGAATTAAATCAAAGTCCTCTGACTCAGGCACAATGGTATTATTAAAGCCAAATATTAACAACACTAATACTGACATTTTTGAAGCCTAATCCACTCCAAAGTGAAAGATGTCCATAAAATATACTATTTATGACACCTTTATAAATAAGTTCTAAAATATTAATGATTCATATTTAAGGGGAAAATGAGTCTTGCCTTACCTGTAGAAATAAAAATATATTAAAATGAACTAAATCAACATACTTTTTCATGGGCTCAGGATATATTCCTCTCAGGGGAGATATGCAAGTAAAAATTCCCAATGCTGTACTTATATTGCCTTAAAATTCTTTCATTTATGAGTGTATTTAGATTTTTACTAGTATAAAAGGCATGTTAACATCAGGGTGATTGACTTTAAACAAGGCATCCTATCTATTGGAAACTCCTCTGAAAATTGAGCATGCATAAAATTTTTAAAAATAAAATGAGAAGAACTAAAATCTATAGAAGATCCCAAGAGAAAAGATTTATATTGTACAGATCTAGTTAGTACAAAAATACAATTAACTACATAAATATAAATTAGAAAAACATATTGACAATTATTTTAATGACAAAACTTTAAACTTTATGGCAACAATACTCATTTTTATCAACATTTTGTTCAGTTTTTGCCTGGGAATAGAGAGGTTTTTAAAGCCATACATTTCATGAGCAATATTTGCCTTCTTACTTTAAACATGGTCTGAATGGCCTTAGATTCTGCTTTTAAAAATTGCACAATTTCCCAATTGCAGTGAATTGGGAATTCCACTAATTAAAAATACTGATATTTCCCTTCCACATACTAAAATTGTCATTATCATTTGCTATAATTCATTTAGTCTTTATTTTTCTCTACTGCCTCTAAAATTATATCCCTTGGAACACAAATTTAGTACTGATTAATTTTGAGGAGCTTTGTTTCTCTTCTAATTTTGAAAGGGAAAAAAAAACCTTATCTTTCGTTAAAAACACCTACTGTCCTCTCTGCAGAGTGCTCTTCAAAATGATTTATTCTCATTTGAAGCTTTTAAAATCATTTGCAGTTTTCTAGGTAGAAGAATTGATGTGACTGGATCAAACAGGGTGGAATCTGATGAGACCAAAGTGTCTGAACAGTCTCTGAACATGATCTAGGATGTACTGGAGATAAAATTCCTATTAATGCTTCACTTAGGTAGTTAGGGGCTACAAGTTCCTCTGGGTATAGCCTTTAATGTACCCAAAGCACACTCAGATCACAGCCTTACTAAAATACCAGGCACTTCATTCATTCAAAGAAAGCTGGCCCTATAAGCTAGACCTCTGTTCAAAATCTGACAATAGTTAGGACATTTGCTAATACTCTCATAAAGAACTTTTAAAAGCCTCATCAGAAAAAAAAAGAAGAGTAGTAAAAATTGGATCTTAAATGTGTTAAAGAGATAGAGTGAGCCTTTTTTTAGGACCAATTTTTATGAGAGTACTATGGGCCCTAATCCATTTATCATTGTTTTAAAGCAAGACTGCTGCCTAAATGAGTTTTATTTTTTACAACATATTTGCTCATGAAAAAAATCTCAAAAATTGTAGCAGAAACTAACACAGGGATAAAAATAATATAAATATATAAATAATATAAAAATAATAATAAGGGGTGATTTATCACATATATAATTCAATTTATATTCAACTGTGATTATATAAATTATAATGAAAATATGGGTGTACTGCTATTATTTGTATAATTTTAGGAACATAAATGACTTTGGAGACCAGTGTTAAGAAAATTCCAATAGTTTGACTCTTTATTCAGTGCTAAAATGTGTATAATATCACTTATGAAAAAATTCATATTAATACATTTTTATTTAAGTCAGTAAGCATTTAAATATTTATTGATTATTGACTATGTGGGAGTCCCAAAGCTTGACACTATGGATGATGAAAAGATGATTATGACATTGCCCTTGCCTGCTAGGATCTTAAAACTGTTTTTTTTTTTCACCAAGTATGTTCAATAGATAAGGATGATGTATATATTTCATTTTTGCATAATGGCACCCAAAATGTCAGTCACATAAATACTGACATGTGACATTTAGTGTATTATGATCATAGATACAGAACTGAAGGGCATCTCAGAACTCATGTAGTCCAATCACCTCATTTTAGGCCTGATGAACGAGTAAACTGATACCCAAGGAGATTTAAGTGACTTACCTAGGATGATATGTGTAATTAGAATCAGAGATAGAATTAGTGCATGTCCGCTCAGTTTATAGTCAGCTTTCATAAATAGGGGTCAGGATACCCATATTCTATTTATGGCTTTGTTAATATTTCATTCTATAAACAAAGGCAAAGCACTTCTCTAATCACGACCTCTTTTGATTCACTTAGAAATGAAGGGAACTGCTAGGTGGCACTAGAGCCCTATGTCTAGTTAGGAGGATCTAAGTTCCAATCCGGCCTCAGACAGTTCCCAGCTATGTGACATTGGGCAAGTTACTTAACCTCATTTGCCAAGACTTTGCCCTTCCATTTTAAAGTTGTTATGAAGAAAGTAAGAGTTCAAACAATGATAGCAGCAACAAAACACTGTACATACTTTTTATACCAAGAGAACATTGTACATAATAACAGCAATAAAACACAATGATCAACCACAAATGGCTTAACTGTTTATCAGCAATGCAAGAATCTGGGACAACTTCAAGGAAATCATGAGGGAAAAAGGCTAAAAACTGCTCAGAAGAACTGAAGTAGTCTAAATACAGATTGAAAGATACCATTCTTCCCTTTATTTTTATAAGATTTTTTTTCTCTAGTGTAAGTAATATGTTTCTTCTTTCACAATATAATGAATATGAAAATATGTATTGTATGGTAACACAGTACAATTTGTATCATATTATCTGCCTACCCTCTTGGAAACGGAAGGAAGGGAGAGAGAGAACTTGGATTGCAAAAGGTCAGAAAGTGATTATTAAAAATTGTATTGACATGTAATCTGGAAATTTTTTAAATGAAAAAAATGAAAGGATTTTACTAGTCATCTTAAAGGGTTTTTTTCAAAAAAAATAGCATTTTATTTGCATGTTCTGTGGATTGAATTCTTTTTTGTTAGGACATTAAATAATAGAATCTTTAATTTTCCATCCAATGTGAGTTGGCTAACATCTTTTTTCCCTTCTATTTTTTAAGCCCACATAACTGTCTCATTTTTTGAGAAAGCTAATCAGTTTTTCAGACTTTAAATTTTAGGTGCAACAGCAATATTTTTTACTTTGCAGGCCTCCCTCTCACCATACTAATAAGGTGGATATTTTATATTTCTATGTCTTTTCTTGCTTTTATATTGAATGACTCATTCAGTCAACTAATTCAAGCTATATGAAAATAACAATGTCCTTGTTGCCTTATGATCTTCTAAATTACAATATATTTGCCATTACTATTTTTTTTAAACCGTTAACTTCGGTGCATTGTCTCATAGGTGGAAGAGTGGTAAGGGTGGGCAATGGGGGTCAAGTGACTTGCCCAGGGTCACACAGCTGGGAAGTGGCTAAGGCCGGATTTGAACCTAGGATCTCCTGTCTCTAGGCCTGACTCTCAATCCACTGAGTTACCCAGCTGCCCCCTTGCCATTACTATTTTGATGTCTTGTGATATGGTTTGATTCAGTATGAAACTTTTGTTTATCGGTTCCCTGACATGACAATCATGTTGCTGAGTGTCTGTCATATGCAATTGACCTTATCAGAAAAAAAATGAAACAATAACTTGAGATCCATACTCTACCCATCAGCCTCATCATTTATATCTTGTATTATAGCTAGTGGTTGATAAATATCCCAGGTCTTATTTCTTATGAAATCTTTTTTCTTTTTTCTCTCTTTCAGCATTATTGTTTCAGCTTCTTGAACTACACAACTCAGCTTTGGACTTAAAGTTCTACTTATTTTCATTTGCCCCATAGATAATTTTAAAAATTATTTTTTTCAACACTCCTATTACTCTCCCAAGAAATATAAACTGGCCTTACAACAGTTTTTCAAACAGCTTCAACATTTTATTATACAACATTTCAAAGGAACTTTGTAACTCATATGTGGTTACTTATCACTTGCATATGATAAAAACAAAACAAAACAAACCATTTCTTTCAGAATTCACATATACTCCCTTCAAATTTAGTGATTTTCAAGTCAAAATCTATATATGATTCTTATTGCTTACATTGATTGCATTTTCCCTTCATACTGGGATGTAAGTTCTCACCTGAAAATTACTTTCACAGTAGACCTTGTAAGACTTTAAACCAGTTATCATAAAAAGATATGATATTTTGTGACCAGGTTCAATGTTCTTTACCATTTACCCGTGTGTGCCAAAATATTAGAATTATTTGTTCTCTCTTTGACAAATTCAATGGAATAATGTATTCCTACCAATTCAATTAGATTTTTGATTAGTACATCTTTACTATGGGCAAGTTATTATACTGTATTCTGAAGAAACCAAGACAAAAATATAACAGACTCTATTGACAAGGAGCATAAATTTCTCTTTATGCTATATATAAGATGAGTGCAGAAAAGTAAATAACAAGAAAAATTTTAGGGGAGAAGGAATGGAAAGAAAAAAGAGAGAAAGCAACAGAGATACATAAAGAGATAGAGATAGATAAAGAGACAGGTAGAGAGAAGGGAGATAAGGGAAGAGTTATAGGATGATAGTCATAGCCCTCTGAGTGAATAGATGGCTAGGAATCTAACACTCTCTAACTAGTTTCTATTTTTCTTGCTATGCAGTCTCCAGTCTCTCTTGGTTCCTAAGTCAAGCCCAGGATTTAATGTCTACTGGATTCTCTCTGTTCAGTATGTGTGATAATACACTTAGCATCTCTGATTATTGTTGCTATCTAAGTACTATGTGACAATCCATGGTCCTATGGCAAGTAAACATTTTCCTCTCAAAACCCTTTCATTTTAGAATCTAAAGATGCCAAAAGAAAGCTTTCCCCCCTTACTACTTCCTGTTCCCTCTTCTCTATACAATAAACAATTAACCTGCCTATGCGACTTTTACATCTTACATCATGCCTTCTGGAACTCAGTTGTCTTACTAGAAAACTGCCTTTTATATTCTAACTCTCCCTTTAAGAAAAACCCAGATCACACTCTCCATGTCCATACCCCAAAACTGCATTTCTAGTGACCATTTTAGTATTTGGTACTCCTTTTCTCATCATTCCCTCTACCACCACATACATCAGGAGGAATTAAATTATCATCTATTTCTCAATTTTATTTCCAAATTCTTCCCCTTCCACCATGACTCAAGAATCTTTTCTACTTTAACGTTTACTGCAGATTTAATCCATTATCCAAATCTGAGTTGCAGGAATATCTCAGCTCCTGGGTCAATCTCCCTTCTTTCTAAAAAAATGCAATACTTGTTCATGCTCTTTTTCTATTAGTTTTTCCCTTCTCTTATATTTGGAGACTTCATTAGACATCATCATATACTCTAAGGTAAGGGAAGGATACCAGGGTAGAGAAAGTGCAGAGGACAAGATGGGTTACAGGAAGAAACTCAAATTAAAGTAGTGGCAGCAGGGGGAGAATATTTATTTTAAGGGACATATTGAGGTTGAGGTTACAATAAGACAACAAGGTGGAGGTGTTCTGGATATCACTTCCCATATGAATCTTCACCTGCTTCTAGAGAATCTTTCTTTAGAACATTATCTTTCTGCAAGATGTTATCAATTCGGAAACTTACATTTCCCTTATACTCCACCTCACTCTACCTTTGATTGGTGAGAGCATAAGATTGACATGGGAGAGCTCCTTCCAGAGTTTCCATTTTAAGGGGGAGCAGGACAAATATCTCATAATTTCCCACTTGGCTATAGGTTCATCATCTCTTTGTCCCAGGTGCCTCTTGAGTCTCTTGCTGTCATATTTTTAAATATTGTGTTCCCTCATTAGATTATTATTTCCTTGAGGTAAAGGACTGATTTTTGTCTTTTATTATATTCCTCAACACTTAACAAAGCACTTGGAATATAGTAGGGCTTAATAAGTTTTATTGACTGAATATAAGATATTAATGATGCTTGACTGGATTTTAAGACAGATTTTAGGGCCAAATATATCTATATCTATGTATGTAAATTTATGTGTGTATTTCTTTCTTTCTATCTATCTATCTATCTATCTATCTATCTATCTATCTATCTATCTATCATCTATCTATCTATCTAATGAATCTGCATGCCTAAGATGACATCTCTCTTCATAGACATAATAAGATGGAGAGTGTTATAAAAAGAGGAGGGGGGGTAGCTCGGGCTCAGGAAATGGATGGTACTGCTGCAAAATAAAGTAAAAAAATCATAAGGCAATTACAAAACTTAATGAGAAAGCAGTATTTTAGAAGTCAAAGGAGGAGAGAGTATAATAGAAGAGCAAGTGTTGATAATAGTGTCAAAAGCTTCACTGAAGTTATAAGAATTTTAGACTTCATTTTATTCCTCCTGTACCTTTTCTTAATATTAACCTCACTTAAATCAAACTTGTCACGCAGGATGTAAAATTTTACTTAAGAATCTTACATATTTCTAAAGTCAGCCAATGGAAAAATCTCAATTATCTCTAACAATTTGGTGACATGTAAATCCTCATCTTCAATGAATCTATTTGTGAATCCTCTAAACATAATTTAATGTGTAACCTTATTTAGTTTACCTATTGTTTGACAAAGTTTGTTCCATAGGAAATGTATATGATTTTAACTCTATTTTACTAAGTTTTTAAACTTTTATGACCTAAGAGTAATGCCCAAGATTGCAATATGTAAAATAATTTATTGCCATCCTGATACAATTTTACCTATTAAAAAACCTTGTTAGAATTTTCATCATTGTTCAGGTTTTCTCTGAGGCCAGAACCTATATTTAAGCATAATAATAAAACCAAGATTTCTTACTTTGATAAATCCTACATTGTGGGAAAATATCTATTTGGCAACAGTTACATACTATGTGAACTCATCTAGTAGATATGTCTCCTATAATAAGCCCAAAGAGAATAGGAACTCAAAAAAAGTCATTGTTTTTGGTGTCCTTTAGAAGAACAATTTCAATAGAATTGGAAGAACAAAATTAGACTACTTTGAGTGGAAAAATGAGTAGGTATATAAATATTGTGAAGAAAAATGTCATAAGATACGCCTTAAAAGGTAGGTTGTTTGATTAGTGCCAAATGTGAAATATATGAAATGTTAAGAAAATAATGATATATTTTATTATATTAATATCATCATAATTCACATATTTCACAATTAACAAAGATTTTATATCATGAAAACTTTTTGAAAGAGATTTCAGCAGACTGGGAAAACTTTATAATGTTCAAAATGTAAAATCCAGGGTATTTTTTTCTTTATATTATATATGCATAATAAAAAACAGGGAAGTCAAATTTCAACTATCTTTATTTGCATGCCAAATAGAGGATTTCTATGAAAACTTTACCTGAAATTCTTACCCTCCAAAGCCTATAGAAGGTCTAGTTTTAGGGGGCCTGAACTCACAATCAGAGATATAACTCGACTTATCAAAAATATTCTTTGGAAAATGAGATATTGAACAAGCACCAGATAAAGAATGTCCAAAAGTCTCTACTTACTCTTTGTTAGTTTTGTACATGAAAATCATATCAGTCTCTTCTAATCAGGAAAGAGTTATCTAGATATTTTATTTAAGTATATGGGAGGTCACCAGATATTCCTGAAGACCCAAAGCCCAAAAGGTAGAAGCAGAGAGCAGCTCTGCAACCATGAGCCAGAACTGGATCACTAAAATCTTCCTAGATATTTTTGAGATGAGATGCTAACTAGCCACATTCTTCACCTTCCATTTGTGAAACCTGAGTCCAAGATAAATATTTTTTCACATTAAGCTCATAATAATAAAAAGAGCCAGTACCCAAATGTTATGATAGAGGGGAATTAGAGAAAGTCTATGAGGAGTAACACTCTTCTAGCTCTTCTCTCCTGCCGAATATACACTGGGAGACTTCAAAGGGGTATCATCCTGAAACTGAGCTACTTGGATGGTGCCTCCCCACAGGAATTGGGGGCAAGGCTTCCCTATAAGATGAAGTATGTGGTACCCCAATCTGATTCTGAATGAGGGCTGGATTCATACAAGCCTACCCCAAGGTCAGTCAACTTCACAGTGGGTGGTCTGGCTCCAAGATGGAAGTAGACAGACTAAGCTGTGGTCCCCCTCTCCCTTGTTGTCTCTTGGGCACTCTGGAATGCTATATGACTAATGAATGGCTTTTATTATTTGCAGTTCAGGGGTTGGGGAAAGGGGTGAAGAGCAGAAGGATTTTGGGGTCCCCTCTTCTCTATTTCTATGGGGTCCATCACTCGAGTGGGAACCTTTGGGGTTCCTACTCCCAAGCTTCTTATCCTGCCCCTTCTCCTTCTGTTTCTATTTCTATCCTTTTCTATAATTGTAAGTTTTGACTGAAAGGGGAGTCTCTCAGTAAGGTTGGGTAATGGAAGAAGGAGAATAAGAGATCATTCCCAAAATGGAGTCCAAAAACTTAGCTAATTCCATGATAGAAGTCTTGCTGGGTGAGATGCAATGGAATCTTTTGACCAGGGAATCAGGGTTTCAATGTCCAAAGAAAGATACTCAGGAAGCCCTCAGGACTGTATTCAAGCTGAGAGGTCCTCCTGCTCTCTCCTCATAGTCCTCCTCCCAAAGATCTCTCATCTTCTCATTCCTCCGAGAAACGCCTGGAATTCTCTCTGTTCTCAACTGCCAGTAACTGTCACCAACTGTCAGCCACTCCTTCTCTGGCTCCTTTTGTCCCATTCCCCTCTCACAAATCCCATCCTTACAAACTTTATCTTAATTTATGTTAAAAAGTTTAATATCAATATATTTTTGAATTTTGCCTCCTTCATTTGAGGAGTTAGTTATTCTTCCCTACATTTCTGTCCTCTTATATATTGTGTCACCATATTATCTGTCATCATTTAAATAGTTAATGAGATTGTTAATCAGTTCAAGTTCATGTAGAGATCCCTGAATTACTCCATTGGAAACCTCCTTCCAAACTGATGTGAAATCTCTAATAACTATTCCACTAATTTGTTGTCCTAAATGTTTAGTTAAATGCTAAAAAAATGTTTTTCTAAAATCTGTCTAAACTACATGCCATTTTTCTCAATCTACTAGTTCAAATTATTAAAAATATCAATATGATTTGTTTGTCATTACTCTCTTCTACCGCTCTTCTTTGTCATTATTTTTTTTAAACTCTGCCTTTTCTAATCCTGGATTTCTTTCTGTATTGAAATAAACCTCATCTCCCAACTTTTCTTGCCAAAATACTTTGCTTCATGTCAAGTACAGGTCAACTGAAATCTTATCAATAAAGCCTTCTGTGGCCCTTCACTGAATATTACTTTCAAAACACTTTGGGATGAATGCAACCTAGGGACCTTCATATTAAAATCTATATTATTTTGCCTTTATTATTAAATAGTAAATTCCTTAATAGGGTATGCCTTTTTTCATTTTTACATCTTCAATGTTGACCATTGTGCCATGATTATAGTAGGCACTTAAAATTTGAGTTGAATTGCACAACCTATGATTTAATAAAATGATGGAATCAATTTACTAGTGAATAGGTTCAGACTTGAGAAAAAATATCTAATTAATTTGAATCCATTGATGATAACGGTTGATCCACAGACATAAAAATTTTAGAGCAATAGGTTCCACTTCATGAGAACATGAAGAAATAGAAGTAGCACATAGAAATAAAAATAGACATTATTAAGGAATATTATTTTGGCAACTCAAAGTAGATCAAAAGCTGAGTATTGTCAATGCATTTATTGATCTCAAACACATCCAATACATTTATAGAATATGTTGTGTATAACATATTAAGTTGTTGATTTTTGCTGCAAAAACCTGTATGTTCTTTGAACTAAAAGAGCTTTAAGTGCTTGTAAATGCAAGACACATTTTCTCAAGAAACTATAGGGAAGAATTGCAATCCCTGATTTTATCCTTATGATCTATGTTTGTCTTGGATTTTATATTTATTACCATTCTTCTTATTTGTCTGAGAATCTCTATGCTTTATGTAGTTTCACTGATAGAAAGATTTCCAATGTGCAAGCACTTAAAGTTACAGCAAATCACGTTTCCATCTAGCAGTTTGAAAATTTGTAACAAATGCACTATATATATATATGTATATATATATACATATATATATATATATATATATATATATATATATATATATAATTTTTAAAGCCTTTCCAAAGATACAATCTCTTTGAAATGGCAATTTTTTTTAAATTTCAAAGTTAGGTTGTAAAATGTTAAAAAAAATAGACATTGAATAAAACTCCACATTCAAGAATGGGCATTGATATTTCATATTCAGTGGAGTCTTTCACTAATACAGAACAAGTGGAACATTAGATTAGATTCAGTATGCTGCTTCTAAGTACAAGTTATGTGATGAACAGGTTTAATAATAGATATTGGAAAGATGATATTCCATGACACCATATCCTTAATACAAAGTGTTTTAGTAAATAAACTTTAATTGATAAAATCAATATTTGAGATAAAGTGAATGAATTTATTAATTACTTGAGCCATTATTTTGTGTTAGGCATTTTATAATAGACAATTTGGAACCATTTTTCACACAAAGAAAAGAATTATTTTCATTTTTTTAAATTAGCAACATATCACCATAAAATATGTTATATTTTTCTTTGGTTGATGGCCACAAATATACAAAAAAATGGCTATAGTCCTGCAGATGTTCTGAGTAATATTTAGTTAAGCTCAGTTCCTGCTCAGAATCAGAACACAACGAAACACTCAGTCCACATTGTTGCAATGAAAATATCTTTATTTATAGTAATAAATGGAAAGGAAATACTTATTGAAACTATGATATTCCCTTTCCCTTTATCATCAGGGATACAATGTTGGATCAAAAAGACATTCATTAGGGAACTAGGAAATTCTACCAAACCTTAAGAACACAAACCCCTCATAGATTGAGATTTTCATATGCTTAGTCCCTTGCCCAGTGAAATTTGCCTCTGATCCCTGAAAAAGGCATGGAGGAATTATTATTCTGAAAATAATTTTTATTATCTGTAGAAAAATATCTTGGAGGTTTATGACAGAATTCTTAAAATAAATAACTACATCAACCTAGAAACATTAATAAAGAAGAATTTAAGTACTATGGAATCTTTGTACTCATCATTAATTCATTCAAGAAGACAGGTTAAGTACAGAGAAAGTTGAATACCAAATGAATTTTTCAAACAAGGGATAATGTAAGTTGAATTATTCCATTCCAGAAACCCAGAAAACCCAGATTTTATAAGGCATTATATACATTGATGGAGTTATATTTTACTAAATAAATATCAATAATACATAAACATACATGACACTAAATGACCACATCAATGCAACTATCAATAATATATGAATAAGCCTTGACTGATCACACATGTTAAAAACAGTGGAAATGTGAGTTGGATGTGGGGGTGTTTAAAGGGGGGTTGAAGGGGGAAGTAAAAACATGAATCATGTAACTATCAATAATATGTGAATAAGCCTTGACTGATCACACATGTTAAAAACAGTGGAAATGTGAGTTGGATGTGGGGGTGTTTAAAGGGGGGTTGAAGGGGGAAGTAAAAACATGAATCATGTAACTATCAATAATATGTGAATAAGCCTTGACTGATCACACATGTTAAAAACAGTGGAAATGTGAGTTGGATGTGGGGGTGTTTAAAGGGGGGTTGAAGGGGGAAGTAAAAACATGAATCATGTAACTATCAATAATATGTGAATAAGCCTTGACTGATCACACATGTTAAAAACAGTGGAAATGTGAGTTGGATGTGGGGGTGTTTAAAGGGGGGTTGAAGGGGGAAGTAAAAACATGAATCATGTAACTATCAATAATATGTGAATAAGCCTTGACTGATCACACATGTTAAAAACAGTGGAAATGTGAGTTGGATGTGGGGGTGTTTAAAGGGGGGTTGAAGGGGGAAGTAAAAACATGAATCATTTTCTAAAAAAATAAAATATTTAAACCTAAAAATAAAAAAATAAAAAAGTAATCAGGTTAATTTTTTTAAAAATTAACAACTTTACATATATTGAGAGGAGTTCTTGACCTAAAGGGATGGTGAAGAGAAGAAATGTTATTGTCTGATAGAGTACTCTTCCATAGTATCTGACAATAACTGCCCTTCTGGAGTTCTTTCTCTTTCTCTTTTCTCTCTCTTATCACCTTTGGACCCTGCTTGAGATTGACCAAGTACAAGCTTCACAAGAAACCTATCCAATGATGTTTGGTTTTGTGTGCTTTTCTGCACTGAGACAACTATGTTTAGACTAACATATGATACTTGGTTTCAGCTGGAGTTGGCATACACTTCCTGAGACTGCAAAACCAGCAAGTTCTAGCAAGTGTATTGAGAGCAAAGGAAATGTCGAATACCACAACAACTTTTTCTCATTCAAATGTGTGAATTGGCATGTTGAATTCTGAAACCATTGAGTACCAAGGTTTGAGTGTACTAAAAATTGTTATATTTTTACATTAGTCCTTAGTAAATAATTTCTTTAATTCAGAGGAAAAGAGTTATATTTCTATTTTTAATATTTCAAAGAAATATAAATGGGGAAAATTAATATAAAACCTTTTTAAAAATCTAATTCTCAAATCTAACTTTAAAAATTTAAATGAGAAAATCATTGCATGATTAGAAGTGAATCCAATAAAGAAACTGTTATTAATTTGTTAAAATAATTCTAACCTAAGATGAAAAAGAATATAACATTTTAAAGGCAATAAACAAAATAGTAAAAACAAAATACATGTATTCTATTTTTTCTTCTTGTCTCAATTCATTAAAAGTGAATGCACTTATGAAGAGTAAAATTAGTGATGTGAAAATTCAGAACAATAATTAGTAGGAAAGTTTAGACAAGGAAAGAGTAGCTCCACATATATACAGGTATCTCTTTCATGTTGTGGGGATTAAGGGTATGGTCTCCATACAATCTGGAAAATTCACATGAACTTTTTGGGCCCTTCCTTTATATTAGAGAAGTCTTATTTTTATGAGATGTTTTCTGTGTATATTTATGGTATTAAGAGATAAAATATGTTGTTATTATGCTGGACCATAAATATATTTTATGAATTTTTGAGTTTCTAAACTTTTTCTGTCATTGACTGGCTTTTGCATGTCATCTACAGTTTCTATAAAACTTCCCACAAATTATCAATTTATTTCTTATATTGACCCATGCCATATTGAAATTACTATGGTGAAATTTGAAATGTGGAAGAGATACATATTTAATTAGATTATATTAATATTTTTCATTTACATAAAATTAACATCTTTTAAATATTGTGAATACCTAATTTTCTCTCTCACTATTCCACTCTTTGAGAAAGCAAGAAATAAGATAAATATAAATGTGAGAGTCATATTAAAATTTTAAAAAAGAAGGCAAGAAATATAAAGAACATGAAAAAAGTAAGTTTCAATCTCCATTCAGAATTCATTAGATCTCTGTAAGTGGTTAGCATTTTTTGTCATGAGTTATTTGGTATTTTCTTAGACTATCATTTTGATCAGAGTAGCCATCTCTCACAGTTAATCTCCCTTAAAATATTGTTGTAATTGTGTACAATGTTCTCTTTATTCTACTCACTTTGCTTTCTGTCAGATCATATGACTCCCCCAGTTTTTCTGAAATCCTCATGCTTGTTATTTCTCATAGCATAATATTATTCCATCACAATCATATACCTTGAGGAGTGACTGAAAGGGTAGTGGGATATAATTGCAATGGTATACTATTGTGATATAAAAGATGATAACATCATCACAAAAAATACTGGAAAGACTAATATGATGCAATGCAAAATGAAGTGAGCAAACTAGGACAACTTTGTACTGTAATGGATAAGAAAGGGACACTAAAATTGGGGGTACTCGCCTTCTCTTGCTGAGTGATGGAAGGGTAAAAGGTGATTGAGGTGATAGAAGAGGAATGAAAGGGAAGGCTGAGTTTAGGGAGGAATGGACAAGGCGGTATTAGGATAGTAAGGGCACAGGTGAGGTGTTCAGGAGAGACAGCCAACACAGACTAGACACCCAAGCTAGAGACAGAGGATACTGGGGTAATAGGCTGAACCCTTCCATGCAGGAAAGGTACTTTTATAGACACAAGGAAAAGGGCCAGTCAGAAGTGGTTCAAATCTGACTTGAGGGCTTTCTTGTCAGTTTCTCAAGTCCTCAAAGGAGAAATCACAAGGCTTCTCCCTGTCAGTGAAACTAAAGGGATTAAGGAGGAAAAGTTGGGCAACTACTTCTTCCCAAAGATGGATGCCTCCACTTTCCCTCAGAAAATAAAAGAGAATTAATTCCTTTCCCTTCAACCGTTGCCTAATTCTTCAACACAGTGATTTTCCAGAGGGTTTGATTAGGTAACAAAGGGATTTATTAATGTTCAGGGTTGGTCAGGAAGGAGAGAGGGGTTTGGGGTTTCTGACAGCTGCTAGGAAGAACTCAAGATAGGGGAGGATCACAGGAATGGGTTAAACTGAGAGAGTACCTACTTCTCTCAGTCAGGGAAGATTTGGTTACCTTTAAAGTAGAGGGTATACTAAAGGGATAGTTTGAATTCAAGGATGTCCTACTTGCCTATTGGGGAAAACTAAACCCACAAAGTCTATTCACGAAAAACCCCAAAGACACCCTGCCTCACAGAGCCCCAGGAAAACAGGCAGGGAAAACAAGGAAATAATATGGAGAAGGTCAGGGAGAGGTCCAGAGAAATTAGCTAGGTACAAATTGTCCAGAGACAAAGCACAGGCCAAAAGCAAAACTGAAAGCCAAGCGGAGCTCTAGTTAGTCCTTCCCCTCTGTTTAAGCCTCAGGGACCAACTGACTTCTCTCAGAATTCTAAGGTTTCTAACTGCTAGAAGTTTTCAGTTGGCTCCCTGCAAGAGCAAAAGCCTCTCTTGCACCTTTTGCATTAAAGTACACAGTAACAATTATGTGTAATGTTAAATTGTGAAAGACTTAACTATTATTAAAAAGGCAAGGATACAGGATGATTATAAGGGACTCATGATGGGAAAAAGATATCCATTTTAGTAGAAGGAACAAGAATCTGAATGCAAATTGAAATGTGTTATTATTCACTTTATTTCCTCCATGAATTTTTTTCTAGTAGGAGTAATATGTATCTTATTTTAAAATATGATGAACAGGGAAATATGCATAATATGATAATATTTGTAGAAACTGTAACATATTACCTGCCTTCTTGGACAGGGGTGGGAGAGAGGGGAAATAATGAGACATATATTTGGGACAAAGCTAATATGATAATATACTTTGTTTCTCTTGGATAAATATATTTATTATAGATTATTTTATATTTATTATAAAAGTATATCATATTATTATGTTACATATTATATTCATGTATGTTTGTTACTTATGTTAACATGTTTATGTTAACAAAAATTACATACTAAAAGTTGTTCAGCTAGTTCTCAATTAAAGGACATCAACTCAATTATATTTCATGCAAATTCAAAAAGTGCTGCTATTAATGTTCTTGTACAAATGGATCATTTTCCCTTTTTTAAAATTTCTTTAGGATACAGGCCTAGTAATAATTTCACTGAGTCAGAGAGCATGCACATGTTCATAGCCTTCCTAGCAGAGTTTCAAATTATTTTCCAGAATAGTTGCATCACTTTACAACTCCACCAAATGTTAATTAATTTTTTTTATTTTGCTTTATTCACTCTAGCACTTGTCATTTTCTTTTTTTCTTATTTCATCCAAACTGATAATTATGAGGTGTTAACTCATAGTTGTTTTAATTTTTGTTTCTTTCCTCAAATCAGATTTAGAGCAATTTTAATATGATGATAGTTTTAATCACTTCTTGTGAAAAGTGCTTTTCATATCACTTGATCACTTATCAGTTGGGGAAATAAATATTATTTCATATAAATTTCACTTGGTTCCTTACATCTTTAGGAAATGAGACCTTTATCAGAGAAAATGTATATACATTTTTTCATTTCCTCCTATTCTTCTAATTTTAGTTTTATTTGTGAAAAAAGTATTTTAATTTCACTTCATCAAAATTGTTCATTTTATATCCTATGTTCTTCTCTATTTCTTGTTTGATCACAAGCTCTTCACTTATCTGTATATGTAGCAGGTACATTTTTTCCTATTATCCTCACATTTACCTATGATGTCACCACCATTTATGTCTAAATTATATATTTTAATCTTGGTATACATTATGAAAAATAGGTGCACGCCAAGTTTACACCAAATTGCTTTCTAGTTTTCCTAGGATTTTTTGTCAAATGATAGATTCTTTCCCCCTAAAAATTTAGATGTTTAGAGGTATCATACACTAGATCACTATAGTCATATATATTTTCTATAGTGCATATAATCTATTCTACTGATCCACCACCCTATTTCTTAGCCAGTTCCAGGTGTCTTCTTGATTATTGCTTTGTTATATGGTTTGACGTTATTATTTTTTGACCCATGCATTCTTTACAATTAGATTATTTAATTTCCAATTTATTTTAATCAGTGCTTCCACTGACTTTTATTAATTGTAATTTTTGTATTATGGACAAAAAAGAGAATATTTAATAATTTTTATGCACTTGTTTGTGAAAGTTTTAGGCTTCATTTCATGATCAATTTTTGTGAAGGTGCCATGTACAGTTAGGGGAAATAAGTATTCTCCTTTCTACCTCCATTCAATTTTATTCAAAGGATATAACATATTAATTTATATTAAAATTTTATACATCTCCTTAAACTTTTCCTTTATTCTTTGGTTAGATTTATCTAGCTCCAAGAGGGAAAAGTTGATTTCCACCATTCATATAGTTTTATTGTCTATTTCCTTCTATAATTATTTCAACATTTCCTTTAAGAATCTGGATGCTATATTCTTTTGTATATGAATGTTTTAATGATATTACTCCATTTTCCATGGTGCCTTTTAGCAATATGTAGCTTCCTTGATTTCTTTTAATTACATCTGTTTTTGCTTTTGCTTCATCTAAGGTCATGATTGATATCCCTACCTTTTTTTACATTACCTATAATATAACAGAATCTGCTCTCATCCCTTATTTTAACTTTCTTTTTTCTCTGTTTCCAGTATTTTTCTTATGAACAACAGATTGTTGAATTGTGGTTTCTAATCCAATTTTCTATTTGCTTCCAGTTTTTGCGAGGCCACTTTTCCAGGGCTGATCCTTTGGTGTTCACTTTTCACCCAACTATCACTTGTGGCTCCAAGAAGCCATAGAATGTGCAGTGACCACATACCAGTTAAACTATGTTGGCAGAGAGACTAATCAAGTTGAGAATAATTAATAGGTCACACCTGTCAGTGAGTTAGTAGAATCTTTAGCATGTGAAGACACTCTCCCTTTAGTAGAATGGGCATATGAGAACAGATATTTCTGTTGGCTGTGAGGGGGAAAAGGGAGGAAGAAGAAGGTAGGAGAGGAAGGAGTAAGGAAGGGAAAGGTAGGTAGTGGTCCCCATCCCTGGCAGGGGGAAATTGATCAGAGCCCTTCAAGGCTCAAATAAAAAATCAGAGAGCAACTTTAAGGTTTAGAATAGCTAAGTTTTTATTTTAATTAGAAAAAGGAAGGTCTAGGAAAAACTAGGAGGTAGATAGAAAGGGATAAAGGTGCCAAGAGAGAACTCAGGATCCGAGAGCCTTCAGGCTGCAGAGCAGACCCTCCAGGGCAGAGAGAGGGAAAAGGTACCAAACTCTCTCTTTTATATTTTCTCTGATAACACCCACAAAGGAAGTAGGAGTTGTCAGGGGAAGTTGTGGCAGAGAGCCCTGGGAATTGTAGTCTTCCAGGGCTTACAACAATTTCAAATGACACATTCCCCCCTGTGATCTTTTGGAAGACCAATCTCCCCAATGGATCATAACAAACATAAATAAATTTACAATTACAGTAATTAAAGGTTATTTACATCAGTTCAAGGGAAGAAAGGTAACAATTTAATTTTTTACAATATAAGGAAATCAAATGGCGCTTCTTTTACAAAAATATTCAGGGGGAAATCTCTTTCACAACAAAACACACACACACATACACACACACACACACATAAAACAAATGTATTTAAACAAAACAGATGAATTTAACAAAACAAATGAATTTTTTTCCAGACAAATGAATTTTTTCCCAACAAATGAGTTTAAAACCCTCCAAAGTTTAAAATTTTGCACATCCTGTTGCTCTCTTAGGCTCCTGGATCAGCACAAATTCTTCATGTGGTCTCCATGGATTCTAGGAGGTAGTAAATCTCTTTTCCTAAAAAACATAGAGTCTTTTCATATGAAATAAAAAATATTCCCCCCTGAGGAGGATAGAAAGAAACAATAAAATCAGAGGGATATATGGCTGAGGCAGGAGGCATATGAATCACTGCCAATCAAATTCATCAGAAAAAGGTAGCACAAAAAGGCCAAATGACTATTGGATGAAAATTCTAAACATCCAATTCTAAAATTTATATGAAAAAAATTCTAAATAAGAAAAAAAAATCACACTAGGTCTTTGAATAATGCCCAATTGAAGTAATCCATGTCCAACATCATGCACTTATCCACTTCACAGCCAGGACCACAGTTAACCACTTTGGTAAGAAAATTAGGAAAAATGACTAGATTTGTATTTATTGGTCTGATACTGGTCTGATATTATGTTGTGTCTTCTTTTCTTCTTTTGTCATTTCTTCTCAGGCATAGAATATGGAGCCAGAACAGGCAATTGTTAGGTACTTGACATATAAATTTCACAAGGAGTATGGTTCTAGGAGTCCTATGTCTTAATGTATGTTAAGCTTATAACCTCGATTCACACAATAGGTTCATGTCCTTTTTATTGGCATAGAAGTCTTAGCAATCCTAATAGGATTAGTTTCTATTTTTGACCTGTGCACTCTTTTGGAATCATGCAGGTTAGATACATGCTTCTTTGGCACTATATAGATAGCCGTGCACTTCTGGCACTGTATTGATGAAATCTGTGCTCCTTTGTTGATCCCATTTTGTCTAATCAGACATATGTACTAAGTTTCATATTAGCAAAATACCAATGGCAGGTTCAATAGTCTAAGGCTTTTGAGCAGGCAGTTACAGTTAGAACAAATGGATATACTAAACCTATACTAATCTAATAATCAAAAACTCTTTCAATTTAGATAACATGTGCTTTAAATATAAAAATTGTACATTCAATTATAAAAATGTGCTAAAATTCAAAAATATGTCTCCTATAATCAGTGACGATGAGAGAAAAAATATATGCATATGTATGATGTAATTCACTCAGGATCCAAGAGCCTCCAGGCTCCAGAGCAGACCCTCCAGAGTAGAAAGAGAGAAAAGGCATCAAACCCTCTCTTTTATACTTTCTCTGACACCTCCCACAAAGGAAGTGGGAGTTTTCAGGGGAAGTTGTAGCAGAGAGCCCTGGGAGTTGTAGTCTTCCAGGGCTTACAACAATTTCAAATGACACACTATGTAGGCACCTGAAGTGGGCACTATGTAGCACTTACGTGTCTGTTTAGACATGAAAGATATCAAATTAATCTACAGTACCACTGGCCATTGCCAGCCATCCTAACTTTTGTCCTGCTGCTATATTCTGCTGACCCTGGAAGAGTTCTTGAGATTGAGAACTTTGTGCAACTCTGACTCACTTAAACTGGATTCAGAGTAAAAACATTATACCATGATGTTATTGTTCTTCCAAATAAAGGACAAAAACCAACAACAACAACTCTTTTGTTAACTGACTACAATTGACACAGATTAATTCAAATTATTCTTTGAAAGTTAAATTTAAATGAACTGGAGGAATTCCATGTGAACCAGAATAACCTCCATGAATTGATGCAGAGTGAAAGGAGCAGAACCAGGAGAACATTATACAGAGCCTGATACACTGTGGTAAAATTGAATGTAATGGACTTCTCTACTAGCAGTAACGCAATGATCCAGGACAATTCTGAGAGACTTATGAGAAAGAATGGTGTTCACATTCAGAGGAAGAACTATGGGAGTAGAAGCAGAGAAGAAAAACAACTGATTGATTTCATGGTTTAATGGGGATATGATTGGGGATGTAGACTCTAAACGAACACCCCAGTGCAACTATCAATAATAAGGAAATAGGTCTTGAACAATGACACATGCAAAACCCAATAGAACTGTGTGTTGTCTACGGAGAGTGGGGAGGCTTTGGGGGGGCGGGGAGGAGAAAGAACATGAATCATAGAACCATGGAAAATTTTTCTAAAAAATAAAAAAAACGAAATTTAAATTCAAAGTAAAAGTGACCTAGGTTTTATAGTTGTCAGAATTACAGTTTAAGAATGAAGAGAATTTGTAGCCAGAGTTGTACAAAAAAGCAGAAAACTCTAAAATGCACATCATTAACACTTTCTTCAATGGAATGAATCAGATTGGTGAACAAGCATTAACTTTATAATAATGAAAATCATCATTTTTTAATTGACAAGAAATTATTCATTACAAATTTTTTCATTCCTGAAAGAGCTGTCGGTATAGTTTATTAACCTTTTAGAATAAAAATAAATATCTATGCAAAGTTTGAGGACTGATTAAAAATCAAAACAATTCCAAAAGCCTATTTTTATGGTAAATTTTATTTTCCCAAATTACATGCCAATAATTTTTTAAATTAATTGTCTGAAATTTTGCAATTCAAGTCCTCTCTCTTCCACCCAATGCCTCTTCCCTAAGAACGGAGGTAATAAAACGTAGGTTGTGAGTGTATTATCATATTAATGTATATTTTCTTTTTTGTCACGTAAAAAAAGCAAATATTGCTTATACTCGAGAAAAATTAATGGAGGAAATAAAGATTGTTATGTTTCAATTTACATTTTGACTCTTCCTTCTCTGACTGCAGATATCTTTTTTTTAAAACTATCATAAGTTTCTTATAATTGTACTGGATGCTTGCTTCATTCATAATAAAGTATTCACAGATGATTATTATATTATTGTTGTTATCGTGTCTGAAGTTCTCTTCATTCTGCTCACTTCACTTTGTCTCACTTCATATAAGTCTTTCCATATTTTTTGTGATCATCTTGTTTGTCATTTCTTCTGCCACAATATGCCACAACTTTCCAGCATTCCCAAATTGAAGGGCATCACTTCAGTTTTCAATTCTTTGCCACCACAAAGAGAGTTGTTGTAAATATTTTTGTAAAGCTAAAAATATGCCTGCATCAAAGGGTATGCCTTGTTTTATGGCCATTTGGCCATGCTCTCCCAAAAAGTTGTATAAGATTGTTGTCCCAGTTTCCCACATCCTCTCCAGTATTTATCATTTTTCTTTTTTTGTTAGCCATTCTGATGGCTGTGAGATAGGACCTCAGAATTGGTTAAATTTGCATTTCACTATTCAATAGTGATTTGGAGCATTTTTTCATGTCACTAAAGATAGTTTTAATTTTTTTCATGTCTCTAAGTTCATCATTCCTTAAATTACAATAGTATTCCATCATTGTCATATACCAAAATTGGTTAAGCCATTTTCCCCAACCAAGGGACATCAATTACTTTCCAATTATTTGCCACTACAGAGAACAGTTATAAATGTTTTTATACAAAGATGTTCTTTACCAATTTGTTTTATCCTTGGAATATAGACCTAGTAGCAGTATTGCGGGATCAAAGGGTATGCATTCTTATATAACCTTTTGGGTATAATTCCAAATTGCCTTCCATAATGGTTGGATCAGTTCACAACTCCACATTAAAGCACAAGTATCCCAATTTTGGCAATTCTTCTCCCACATACATCATTTTACTTTACTATCATATTGGCCAATCAGAGAGATGTGAGGTAGTACTTCAGAGTTGTTTTATTTTGCATTTTTCTAATCAAGAGGGATTTAGAACATGTTTTCATGATTATTGATAGCTTTGATTTCTTCATCTGAAAACTGCTTTTTCCTAACCTCTGACCAGTGATCAATTGGGGAATGACTTGGATTCTTGTAAATTTGATTTAGTTCTTTATATATTTTAGAAATGAGACCTTTATCAGATAATTTTTTTTATAAATTTCCCCCCAATTTGTTGCTTCCCTTCTAAACTTGGTTGCATTGGTTTAGTTTGTACAAAAACCTTCTAATTTAATTTAATCTTGTAATGTTCTCAATTTCTTGTTGGTCATAAATCCTTCCCTTTTCCATACAAATGACAGTTTCTATGTACCCCTAATTTACTTATAATATCATTCTTTATGTTTAAATCATATACCCATTTTAACCATACCTTGGTATAGAGTAGTGTTGGTGAAACTTTTAGAGATCACATATTTAACTGCACCTTCGAGCTGCCTGTAGACCCCCTGCATTCCTCCAGAGAGTGGAGGAAGTGCTTGCATTGGGCTTCTGGGCAGAGGGACAGGGCATGCAAAAATGTCTTTAGCTGAAGTGGAGAGGGGAAATAGAGTAGCCCCCTCTTGCATGCAAAGCATGCATGCCATGTATTTATCAACACAGGTATAGTATGTGAAATATTTATCTAAATTTAATTTTTGCCATACTGTTTTCCTATTTTCCCAGTAGTTTTTGTCAAATAGCAAGTTCTTATCCCAAACTTTGGGATCTTTGGGTTTATCAAACACTAGATTCCTGTGATCATTTAGTCACACTATAGTCCATTGATCCATTCTTCTATTTCTTAGTGAATATAAGATTCTTTTGGTGATTAATGCTTTATAGTATAGTTTAGACCTGGTATTGCTTGTCCACCATCCTTCACCTTTTATTCATTAGTTCCCTTGATATTGTTGATCTTTTGCTTTTCTAGATTAATTGTTATTATTTTTTCTAGTTCTATAATTTTTTTTTTACTTTGATTGGTATACATTAAGTAGGTAAATTAATTTAGGTCATTTCAATTATGTTAGCTTGGCCTACCCATGAGCAAATAATGTCTTTTTCCAGTTGTTTAGATCCAACATTTTTTGTGTGAAAAGTGTTTTGTAATTGTGTTCATATAATTTTTGAGTTTGTCTTGGCAAATAGATTCCTAGGTATCTTATACTGTCTAGAGTTATTTTAAATGGAGTTGCTCTTTTAACTCTAGAATTTTTGGAAATAAATAGAAATGATGATTAAATACATGGGTTTATCTTGTATCCTGCAACTTTACCAAAGTTATTAATTCAACTAGCTTTTTAGTTGATTTTCTATGATTCTCTAAGTATCCCATCATATCATCTGCAAAGAGTGTTAGTTTAGTTTCCTTATTACCTACTTTAATTCCTTCGATTTCCTATTCCTCTCTAATTGTTGTAATATCAAATAATAGTGGTGATAATGGGCATCTTTGCTTCATTCCTGATCTTATTGGGAAGCCTTCCAACTTATCCTCACTACAGATTGTATTTGCTGATGGTTTTAAATAAATGTTACAAATTATTTTAAGGCAAGACCTTTTATTCATATGTTATCAAGTTTGTTTTTTAATAGGAATGGTTGTATTTTGTCAAAGCCTTTTTCTGCATACTGAGAAATCATGTGATTTCTATTAGTTTGATTATTGTTATGATCAATTAAGGTGATAGAGATAAATCTCACCTTGTCATAGCGAATAATTCTTGAGATATATTGCTGTAGTCTCTTTGCTAGTGTTTTAATTAAAATTTTTTGATTGATATTCATTAGGAAAATTAGTTTGTAATTTTCTTTCTATTTTTGGTCTTTCTAGCTTAGGTATCAGCACCATATTTGTGTCATAAAAAAATTTGGTAGGATTCCTTTTCTTATTTTGCCAAATAGTTGTACAGTATTGGGATTAATTGTTCTTTGAGTATTTGATAGAATTCATTTATGAATCCTCTTGGTCCTGGGGATTTTTTCTTAAGAAGTTCATTGATGGCCTGTTCAACTTCTTTTTCTTAGAGTTATTTAAGGATTCTGTTTCCTCTGTTGCTAATGAAGACAATTTATATTTTTATAAATATCCAACTATTTCATCTAGATTATCAGATTTATTATCATATAATCAGGCAAAATAGCACTTAATGATTGCTTTAATTTCTTCTTCATTAAAGGTGAAACTAGTAATTTTGTTTATGATACTGGTAATTTGATTCTCTTCTTTCTGTGTTTTTTTTCATACAACCAAATCTTCGTCTTTTTTATTAGTGCAATATTTCTTTTATTTTCTTTTTTAAAGTTTCTCCTTTGAATTTTAGGATTTCTAATTTAGTCTTTAATTGGAGATTTTTAATTTGTTCTTTTACTATTTTTTTAGTTGCAAACCCAATTCTTGACCTTTTTTATGTTTTTTTAAGCATTCAGATATACAAATGTTCCCCTTGTGAGAGAAAAATATCCTACCCCATTATATGAGGATTAAATTTTGATTTCAGCAGTAACTTTGAGATAATCATAATTGTAATTCTATGATAGTTAACATAAGTCATGATTTTAGTAGGCTTTTGTGATTATCCTACTATAAGTTTTTAATTAAAATAAAAATAATTGCTTAAAAATAGACCTTAGTGTCAGCCACACCCTTCAAAGGTGCTATATCATGCACCATCAGCAATAATTATGGTCTTGAACTTGTGATCCAATATATATCACTAGGCCTGACCTGGGGTTCTAAGCCTCTTACCGCCCAAAACCACCCACTCTTATCTTTGCATCACTAGTCCAGGCTCCACCACTCCCCACTTTTCTATTAAGTGACTTCTAAGGCACTATCAAATGACTTATTCTACCAGTGAGATGTATTTCCTGATTACTTCAACTAATTCACATCTATATTTTTATCACTATTTTGGATTATTTTTAAGTTGGTATATAAATTTTGATATTCTTTCAGGTATATAGGAAAGTCTCTCACAGTGCTTGGAGTCTTTGGTCTTGACCAGAATTCTGGATTTATGGTAGGACTGACCCTTTTAAAATAAACCTTTTTTTCTATGGTTTAGAGACTTTGCTTGTCATTTGTGTCCCTGTGGTTAGAAACTGCACATGTTGAATATTGTTTTGACTGTATCCCATAAATTTTAATATATTGTCTCCTTGTTTTTTTCTCTTCAATGACAATTGCTTCAATTATTTGCTCTATGTCCTACCTGCTTTGAAGAATTAGTTTATTTAGTTTCCAATTAATTTTTAATTTACCTTTCCACAAACCATTATTGATTATAATTTTATTGCATTATGATCTGAAAAAGCTACATTTATTATTTCTGCATTTGGTTATGAATTTTTTATTCCCCATCATCAATTTTTGTATATGTACCAAATGCTACTGAAGAGAGCTATATTCCTTGTTTATCCCTATTCAGTTTTCTACAGATATGCATTAATTCTAAGTTTTCTTAAATTTTATACACTTCCTTTATTTATTTCTTTTTTAAAAATTAGATTCTTTTGGTTCTAATAGGGGAGGTTGATATATTTTTACTATCTATTTCCTACTTAAGTTCCATCATTTCATCATTTAAAAATCTGTATGTTACATCATTTGGTGCATATGTGTTAAGTGTTAATATTACTTCACTGCCTATACTCCCTTTTATCCAGATGTAATCACCTTCCTTATCTCTTTATCAGATCTATTTGTGCTTTAGCTTAATCTAAGATCATTACTCTTACTCCTTACTCTTTTTTATCTCAGTTGAAGCCCAGTAGTTTCTTCTTCAGCCCTTTGTTCTGTTTGTGTCTACCAGCCTCAAATGTGTTTCTTGTAAACAACAATGATTACCATCTGTGTATTCCCCTCCATCTTGTTTTCTTGCTTTAATTTTGTCTTTTATTCTTTCAATCTTTCCCTCACTCCATTGATTTTCTTTAAATTGCCACCCCCAACTTCTCCCTCCCTTATATTTTTCCCTTCCCCAAAGTCCCCTTTCTTATTCCCCTTCTTCATCTCTATAGGGTAAGATAGGTTTCTCTATGTCAGTGAATATGGCTTTCTGCTCTCTATGAACCAATTCCAGAGGATTGTTTAAGTATTACCTACTCATCTTCTCTTCCCCTCTAATAGATTTCTGCCCTCATGCCTCATTTTATGATACTATTTACCCCATTTTACTTCTCTCTTCCCATTTATCTCAGTACAATGCTATTTTTCATTTTTTTTGCATATCAGCCTTGACAGCTTGCTAACATAACCTCTTTCTATGTCTACTTCTAACTGCTTTGTTAATGACTAAAAAAAATAAGAATTATAAATATCATCTTTCCATATAGGAAAATAAACAATTTGTCCTTATTGAGACTCTTAAACATTTTATTTCTTATTTATCTTTTTTATGCTTCTTTTGAATTTTGTATATGGACATCAAATCTTCTGCCTAAGACTTGTCTTTTCTTCAGGAATGTTTGAAAATCTTCTATTTTATTAAATAACCGTATTTTCCCCTTAAAGAATAGAGCCAATTTGAATAGGTATATGGTTCTTCATTGCAAACCCATTTCCCATGCCTTCCAGAATAACATTTCCCAAGCTTTCTAGTCTTTCCATGTGAAAGCTGGCAGATCCTGGGTAATCCTGATTGGGGATCCATGATATTTGAATTGTTTCTTTCTGGCTGCTTTGAGTATATTCTCCTTGACATGGGAGGACTTTAACTTGGCTATCATATTCCTTGGAGTTGTCATTTAAAGATTTACTGCAGGAGGTGATATGTGGATTCTTTTAATTTCTATTTTACCTTTTCTTCAAAAATTTCAGGGCAGTTTTATTTTTTTAAATTTCTTATAATGTGATATCTAGATTTTTTAAAATCATCATTTCAGGTAGTCCAATGATTCTTAAATTTTCTCTCTTTGATGGATTTTTGAGGTCAGCTGTTTTTCAATGAGATAATTAATATTTTCTTCCTGCTTTTTTTTAATATTTTGATTTGATTTGATTGTCTCTTGATGTTTCATGGTTATTGGGTTCTACTTGTTAAATTCTAATTTTAAAAGACAGAATTTCTTCCATGATCTTTTGGTCTTCCTTTTCCATTTCATCCATTTTAATTTTCAAAGAACTCTTTTCTTCATTGAATTTTTGTATCTCTTTTTCCAGTTAAACACAAAGTGATATGAACCCTGTTATTCTAGACTTATTGAGATAAGGAGGTCTAGCCATAAACAAATAATTAAAATAAATGGCTCAATAAATAAAAAATTGAGTTAATGAGATAGAAAAAAAAATAAAAACATAAACACTAAAAGCAAATTACAATAAGGGGACCAAATATTAAAAAAAAAAACACATTAGCTTAAATTAGCTTAAACAGTTTTATTAATCACCAGTGTTGCGGCAGCAAATGGTAGCATTAATTTAGAAAATAAACGAAGTTATAAAATTTTTTGGAGAAGGATGGCAAAATATAATGAGTAGTACCACCTAATAAAATAGAAAAAAATAATCGTAAGTGAAAAAAACAGTTTAAAGAAGTTTGCTGACTCAAGAAATAACAATGAAAACCAGGGCATTATGACATGAAATCCAAAGAAGGAAAACAAAAAGACAAAAAATGGAAAAGAAATGAAATGATTGCATTTTTAAAACCCTTAAGATGAACACGTTAAGCCAGTGATGGGCAAACTATGGCCTGCAGGCCAAATAGGACCCCCTGAAATGTTCTATCCAGCTGCGTGACATTATTTCTAATCTGAAAAATACAATGAGTAGTATACAATACAATGAAATTTTGAAAGAGTTGATTTAAAAGCAGACTGATAGGCAGCTGGGTAGCTCAGTGGATTGAGAGCCAGGCCTAGAGACAGGAGGTCCTAGGTTCAAATCCGGCCTCAGACACTTCCCAGCTGTGTGACCCTGGGCAAGTCACTTGACCCCCATTGCCTACCCTTACCTCTCTTCCACTTATAAGTCAATACACAGAAGTTAAGGGTTTAAAATAAAAAAAAATAAAATAAATAAAATAAGATGGAAGGTAAGGGTTTAAAAATAAATAAATAAATTTAAAAAAAAAGAAAAAAAGCAGACTGATAGATAAGCATTTCCTTTCCTTTGGCCCCCTCTTTAAAAAGTTTGACCATCACTGCTTTAAGCAATAGAAGTTGTAGCTATATTATTATAACTGTAATCTGACAGGAAAAAATACATAAATCACTATATCTTTGCTTACAGTTAAAAAATTTAGTTATTTTAAAATGCTTTGAAAGCTCTATTTAAGGTGTCTTTTATCAATATAAAAATTTATTCAAGATTCCTTGAAATGTATAGCAATATATGAACATTTTTATAAGCCTCTGATCATTAATATAAAGTGAAATATAATAATGTGAAACCTGTGCTTGCCAGGAGTGTTTGCATAGTTACAGAGGATTTCCAATGGAGTACAAGTTGCAAAGGGATTCATTATAAATGTTCTTATTTTCTAGATGCTTGAGTTAGAAAATGATGTTGTGATGCTTGTTGCAAATGTTGGAACGGTACAGTCTTTTAAAAAAATATATGCAACTCTTATACAGAGTTTGGTCTACCTATTCACACAGGAAAAATAAAATCAATCAAGAATATTGTTTTCATGATATGCTATAGCCAACCTATAGGAATTTTTAATTCACGTGTGTGCCTCGTAAATATACTATAAAAATATAATAAATGATTAATTAGGAGGAAGAGAATGGACTAAATTTAATTTGTGGAATTAAAGAGCTCCTTAAGTGATTTCAAACTTATAGAAATATTGGGTCATCTTTTTTCAGTACAAATATTCTACCATTCTATTCTTTAGCACTGATTTGTAAAACACTACTGACTGACAAATTAAAGGTAAGGATTGCTCAGAGATTAAGAACATTATCCATAGAAGTGATATATAAGTTTTTATAGTTATTAAAACCCTAAAAAAATCAAGAATATAGTATGTAATTAAATAAATATATGATCTGTAATAGGGGAATTAAGGCAGTAGGGTAATAAGGGAATAGTCAAAGGTAATAAACTGAGGTGGTAAGGGACTAAAAAGGCATGGTAGGGAGATAAGGTAGTTGTAATAGGAATTAAGGTAAATAAGGCACTAAAGGCAGGTAAGGTTGTAATAGGGGATAAGGCACTGTTGATAGGGGTTTGTGGATCCCTAAGGCAATAAACTGGATAAGGAGGGTACTATAGCGGAGCAAAGGGAGAGGATGAGGTAATTTGGGCAGAGCAGTTGCAACAGGGAGACACAGACTACATACACGGGTTTGAGACAGAGACACTGAAGGGAATGTTAGTATTAAAAATGATAAAGACTGATATAAATATAGAAATTAGTAGTTTAATTAAAGCCATGCTGATAGGGATAAAATCATTAGGCCACGCGCCTGTAAGAATTCACATTGCCTCCGCCATCTTTACCTTTCGTATTGCGCGCCTGCTAGCTAAGAGACCAGTTCAAAGTCACTTCCCCCTATTTAAAGCTGTCCCTCACCTTGAATACGTAATCCAAAACAGGAAACCCGTTGGACCATGGAAAATGTAGTTTTAAGGTCCCCACATGTCCCTAGGAAAAAAAAAAAAA